>NC_059336.1:41616665-41829165 GCF_018350155.1 Leopardus geoffroyi | reverse complement strand
TGTACCATTGCCGTAAAGTTAACAGTTCTTGTTTTGGGTGACCAGCCACACAGGGAAAAAATTAGATGCTCTAAAAGGCTTTGGTAACTTCATACCATGCCAAAATGTTTACGGGGTCAGCTAGATGAAAGCAGTAATCTAAGACAAATTATACACCTGTCTGTCATCCAGAAATCTGAGCTTTCATTCCCACACAGCTAGGCTGGACCCTCCACATTACACCTGGCTAAGGATCCAGGACCACATATTACTCAGTGTTTCTTTTTAGTCAAATAAGTGAATTTTACTGCATAATCATGGCATTCCCATCTTCTTAAATTCTGTGTATGTTGGTTGAAATGTTCATTTGCTGACTTTATCTCAGGCGAAGTTATTCAAAACTTTCATGATGGCAGTATAAATGGTGATGGAGATGGGCCAGCAGGCATCATGGGGCACTCGGTTAGCCTGAGTTCAAATCCTAGCTCTGCCAACTGCCTTTGTCACATTATCTCAATTCACAAACTTTGGGCCCTCACCTGATAAGTAGGGTTCAGTAACAATTAATACCTCATAGGGAGATCGTGAGGATTAAATGAAATGATGCAGAAATGCATTAAATGAACTGTTTAGCACAGTCCTTAGTATATAGTAAGTATTCAATGAATGCTAACTATAATTCCGGTAATTAATCTTTTATTACTGCTACTGCTTTAAAAACATATTTTCTTACGTTTTCTAAAGCCCCAGGTTAGTGCAAATGATAAGGATTGTTCAGAGATTTCTATCCATTTATACTCAAGAGAACTCATTTTGAAGATTTATTTTTTTCATAATGCTTCTTTCTCAAACCCCTCTGGCTTCCCACCATCCAGACCATAAATGTTTGTCAGAGCCAGGCTGATTATTAATCAAATGAAGCCTAAAGAAAATACTTGGTATTTATTTTAATTGTGGTTTAAAGAGCTTTGCCCACCATACTGGCTTATAAAAATGCCTGGAAGTTAAAAACGAAGTAAATTTGAATAAAGTCTTTAGCTTTTGGAGCTATATGTATAGCAATCTGATAGTCTGTGAAAAGAAAAGAAGTTTGTCAGATGATCAAGTCTTTTCAGAAAGGAATCTGGTTTACACTGATTTTTTAAAAAGTCGGGATATGTAATCTGTCTGTTTTTTCACTTGTTCTTATAAATTGGAAGGAACTTCAAAGCCAAACAACATTTTGAAGTGCTTTTGCCCTAATTTCTTGGAATAGTATACCTCAAGAAATGGTCTTTTGTGATGAGAGAAACTTAGCATTTCTCTTTCAAAGGAAGCCATCATTTTTCTAAATAAACTCTACTAGTTTGATGCTCTCTTCTTTGCTTGAAACACATTTTCTCCCGCCTGCCCAAACATGGTTTTTGCTGAAGAGTGATCTGGGTTTCTCTTTGTTCTCCCCATCTGATGTGCCTTTGATAGAGGATGGTTTCTCGCTCTTTGGGAGCAAATCCAGACGACCTGAAGGACCCAATTAAAATTAGTATTCCACGCTATGTGCTCTGCGGGCAAGGGAAGGACGAGCACTTCGAGTTTGAGGTCAAGGTAAGTGCCCCTTTCTTTACTCTTCTGGAGGAATGGAGGCTTGAAGCTCCCAGGGCTTTCTCTGTCTATATACATATATACATATGAAAGGAGATGAAGCTACATGTGAACATGTTGTTTTATAGCATATTGGTCATGCCCTCCTTTAAACTGATATGTGAAAGTCTAGACTGTAAAACATGGAGGGAAGTTATGCCATAGAAGGTGGTGGTGGCTGGGGAGTCAGGCAGACACGGGAGGAAGTTCTTGTCACCAGCCCTACAGGCAGGGTGACCAACCCTTCCAGGTTATCCAGGACTGTTTTGCTTTCAGCACTGAAAGTTCTACGCCCTGGGAAACCAGTTCATGCCAGGCAAACCAGTGCAGTCGGTCACCCTATCCCTGGTGACCTATCCCTGGGCTTAAGCTCAGTTTTCTTATCTATAAAAGTGGGAATAATAATGTTTATTACAAGGACGTCAGTGCACATAAAGTTATAACAGTTGCTATAATTACTACTGCTGCTTTTAGTGTTGTTTCTATTATTATTAATTTAGGAAGCTTTCCTAATCCATTTTAGTCATGATTTGATTTATACAACTTTTCAGGAAGAAATGTGCCTGCTTCCTTACATCATACTTTCCAAAACAATGACTTCATCTTATTCCTAATTTAGTTCCATTGACTCATAACAATTCATTAAATATTGCTGGATGCTCTCCTCTCTTCAAAGAATTAATGATTAATAATAACACTTCTTCGTTTTCAAGGCTAGGCAAGGGTATTGATGTAATAACATCCACTAGGGTCACCAGTATATGGCTGTGTGAGGGTGTTCTTGGAGGTGAACATCAGGCTGGGAATCTGGACCCTGAGGTCTTTAGGCTCTGATTCTGTTGCTGTTTGTTGAGTGATGCTAAGTCTTTTACCTTCTCTGAGCCTCAGTTTTCTCACTGGTGAAATGCGGAAATTGGATTACACCGGTGGTTTCCAAATTTCTTCTTAGCAAAGACGTTTGTTGAGAAAATATTTATGAGGAAGGACACTGTGGAAAGCAGATCAGCATGGAGCCGCTGTGGGGGGAGAGGGCAGAGGGAGCCTGAAGCCAGCAGTCCCCACCCCCACCCCCAACATGCCCCTTGGTGGGGAGTGGAGCCCCTGGGTCCTTAGGGATCTCTCCCTTTTAGGCACGCATATTCATTTTCAGTCTTCCAGGAGAAAGAGTGCAGATGAGTTTTATAATTAATCAAGTTCTCAGATTCTTATCTCTATATATTGTTTTCCTTTTTATTTTTTAAACCTAGGCACTAATTTATACATTTGAGGTCCCTGCTGAGAGTACATGATGTCTGGGGGGGGGGGGGGTGTGGTATTTTGAACGTCACTGACCAGATTGTGTGGTTTCTTATTAAAATGTTATGCCACGTCCAGGAGCCAGTACTTCTCACCGCCCCTGACGGTATGCCTAATGCCTGGTCAATTTTTGTTCTCAATCGTTTGAAATTGTATGTGTGTGTGTGTATTTAGAGTTCCCTTTGTACATACATGTAATGTTATATACAGTTATCAAAATACTCTCTGAAGGTATGTGTATTATTTCTATATTTTAAAAAACATTTTTTTAATGTTTATTTTTGAGAGAGAGAGAGCATGCGCGAGCGGGGCAGGGGCAGAGAGAGAGGGAGACACAAAATCCAAAGCAGGCTCCAGACTCTGAGCTGTCAGCACAGAGCCCGACATGGGGCTTGACCTCACAAACAGTGAGATCATGACCTGAGCCGAAGTCAGAGGGTTAACCGACTGAGCCACCCAGGCACCCCAGTCCATATTTTTAATTAGAGGGTGAAGACTGGCTTTCACCAGCTCAGAATTTGAATTCTCCTAAACAGAGAGCTCACAGCACTGGAGGACATGCAATGATTTTTGTTGGTGCATAGATATATTTTATTTTAATAGATAAATGTGTTAATAAAATATAACCATTAAATTGATTTCATGCCTAAAAGATAAGATCATGGATAAAGAAGACAGTTAGTTGATTTAGTATGATCTCACTTATATGTGGAACCTAAAAATAAAAACCGAGCTCATAGATACAGACAGATTGGTGGTTGCTGGGGTGGGTGAAATGGGTGCAGGTGGTCAAAAGGGACAAACTTCCAGTAATAAAATAAATAACTCCTGAGGATGTCAAGTATAGCTTCGTGATTATAGTTAATAATGCTGTATTCCATATTTGAAAGTTGCTGGAAGGGTAAATCTTTAAAAGTTCTCATCATAAGGAAAAAAATGTTGTAACCATATGTTGTGACAGATATTCACAAGACTTATTGAGGTGATCGTTTCGCAATATATACAAATATCGAATTGTATTATATACCTGAAACTAATACGATATATGTCAATTATACTTCAAGAATTAAAAAAAAGAAAAGAACTAGAAAAAAAAACTGAGTTGATTTAAATAAAACTGGCAGGCAAATAATAGTCCAGGCCTTATCAGATCTGGCCAAAATTGTGAAGATCATTCTGTGAAGGCAAGTTAGAGAACCCACATACAGAAAATCGTATGGGACCTTTCAGAATCCTGGCTTTCAATTCAGAATACATAAAATCCAAACCCAAAGATTTTGCTTTCTTTGAACTTATCAAAGCCAAGTTCTGAAAGCATATCAATTGCTCTGCTTCCTTCTTGTACTTATCCCAGGTGCTGTAATCGGCATCAGGAATGGCTTGTTAACACTTGCCGGAGAATCCCTAGTTCTCTGTGTAGGAAGGGCTGGCATGCATTGGCAGATAGGTGTGCTGAGGGTCTTACATTCTTCTGGGGTTACTAGTCACAGAAACATCAGGGCCCCAGTACTAGAACATGACCTGAATATACTGCCCCTCCCCTGAACAAAACAAAAACGGCCGCACCCCAGCAAAGGCATAGCTGTTGGGATAGTGCTGGGTGCGCCAATGTCCTGTCCAGGCTCCACCAGTTAACCTTACAAGCCATAGTCTCGCTGTGCCTCATCTGTAAAATGGGGATAAAGAGACCTGCCTGGTTGGATTAGTATGAACAGTGCATGAACTTAGGTCATGTAAAGTATTTAGAACGGTGCCTGCCACATGCTAAGTGCTGGATAAGTGTTTGTTTTTAAAAAATAGGTAAATTTTTATTTAAAAAATTTTTAAAGTTTATTTATTTATTTTGAGGGAGATAGGGAGAGAGAAGGAGGAGGGGCAGAGAGAGAGAGAGCGAGAGAGAGAGAGAGAGAGAGAGAGAGAATCCCAAGCAGGCTATGTGCTGTCAGTGCACAGCCTGACACAAGGCTCAATCGCACGCACCATGAGATCCTGAGCAGAAATCAAGAGTTGGATGCTTAACTGACTGAGCCACCCATGTGCCCCATAAAATAAGTAAATTTTTAAAAGGCACAAGGAATGACTGAGATTTTACCCTTGGAATCCTCTTAATGACTTTGGATGTATAGTTGTATCTTTGAGAGTTTGGGGGTTTTGTTTTGTTTCCATTTTGACTGTTAATTCCCCCTCAACATTCCTGAATTCTAAAATTAAGCATGGCAACCTTTTCCATCCATGATTTGACTATTTGATGCATTGACAGTTTTCTAGGACAGTCACACTTGTGATAACAGTTTGGCTACTACTAAAGTCTTTTCTTGATGAAACGGTGGCTTTCAGGCAGCTAAGGTAAAAAGTATTATTTTTTTAAGTCTATTCTATTTAGTTTTAGAGACCTTTTTTGAAGGAAAATCTGATGTTAATGTATATAGATATTTTATACTATAATACTATATACTCCAGAGAAATCTTCACTCCTTTTTTAAACAAAAGTGATTTCTGTTTTCTGTTCTTCCCCTGTTATGGTCTTCAAAGTCTCCTGGGATCCTGAATATACGCAGCAAGGCTCTGTCACCAGCAGGGAAGGGTCTTGTCAATGATGTCAGACCCCTGTTGACTGTATAACTTGCTTGGTGGTCACGGCCGGTTCATTTAAGGGGCCAAGCTGGCCCATGAACACACGGCGCCCACTGGGTTCAAGTCTCCACAGGCTGAGTTTGCCCCAAGGAGTGGGGCGGGGAAGACAGCATCTGGTGTTATAGCTGCCCCGAGCTCTGTCTTTCAGCTTCTCCCTCACCCTTCCTGTTCCCTCTGCCTCCTGCCCTTTTCTGCCTGCCTTTCCTGAGGTAGCATTTATTACTTAAGTTATTCCTTCTTCCTGGCCACTTTCATTTTAATCCCCAGTCGAGTGGCTCTGATTGGGCTGCTCCTTGCTGAATGAAGTAGTCATGAGCCAGGTTAAGGTACTGTCTGAGGTCAGGTATGAGGAGTGGGATTTGGGGGAGGAAGGAGGACAACAGTGGTTCTCAAATGCTCATCTTCTGGTCCCTGATGAGTTCAAGGAAGTTCCCATTGCTGGGATTTAAAATGAGAAAAGTAGACTTTTTCATTAAACTAAAATTTAATTCAAAAGGACTTTTTCAAATCTTCTGTATACAGGGATTAAAAATAACTTTCTTTTATGAAGTAACTATGAGAATAGATACATATACAGGTTTTTGTTTTCTGGTCCCATTTGATTTTTTTCAGTTAATTTTGTTGAGGCATAATTTACATACAATGAAACGCACGTAGTCAAGTGTAGTTTGACAGGTTTTGACGTGCGTATACCCATGCAACCAGCACATCAATCAAGACTTAGGACTTTTCAGTCATTCCAGAAAGTTTCTTGTGCCCCTTTATGGTGAGTGCCCCTGCACAGCTGTCTGCGACTATAGATGAGTAGTGTCTGTTCCAGCATGCCGTGGGGATGTGGCTGGCAGCGGTTACTTTTCCATGTCTGGCTCCTTCCACATAGCGTGATGTTTTGGAGATTCATCCATATCGCTGAGTAGAACAGTAATTTGTTTTTTGTTTTTTGTTTTTTTATGACTAAATAGCCTCCCATTGTATAGATATATCATGATTTGTGGAATGGTATTTGTCTTAATGTCCTTACTTGACAATACAGAAAGCTGTGATCTCCATGATGCACTCCCTTCACACCCCTCGCCACCCACTTATTTTGCTCATCCTTGAAGGACACATGCCTGGGAGACCCGGGGTGAGGGTCTTGGTTCCCATCACCATTGTGGTTATGCCTTCCAGCAGGTCGCAATAGCACATCCTTCTGGGACTGTGTCCACGTGTACTGCAAGAGATGTACGGCCTGCAGACTGATGTCACAGGCGGGCAGAGAGCTGTGGGCATGCTAGTCTAGCTACTCTTGGAGAAGAGCACATTCTGTGCTGAATGGTGTTGAATGTCACCCGCTGGTCAGCAGAATGTACTGGTACAATACGTGCTTGCTCTAAACCGCAGCTGTCACAGGTTATACCACTAACTGGACTCCAGCAGTCATCTTAAAACTCCTGCTTCAAATGCTTTTCAGTGATTGATACAGGAAATCAATTACACTGCGTTGTACTTGCCATTTTCAGTCAGCCAGGACCACGGTGGATAGAATTTAATTTTTAAATTAGATTTCAGTAGGATGCAAAACACCGGCCTGGGAAATCTGTGGTTAAGTCTCTTATGTTATAGAAATAACCTGGTGTTTCCAGCATCATTTTAAATTCTCTGCCCTTTAATTTACATATTAACATGATAATATAAAGAAGTAAGCCAACACTGGTGTATTTTTTTTAATATTTTGTTTCCTAAGAGTCTTTATTCCTGTAAAAACTGTAGGTAATCTTTACAGGAGATTGTTTTCTGTCTTCCTAGAGCCTCAACTTCTGCCGTGTGGTCTCCCTTCCTCCCACTCTCTGTCCTGTCACCTGGTTTCCTCCCTTCACTGCAGAGGTCACAGCGGCAGTCACATTGTTTTCTTTCAGTCACTGTCATGTTTATAGATGGTCTTCCTTTGGGCCCTCCTTGCTGAGTCCCCAGCCCTCCCAAAGGCTCTGACTGATAATGGCCACCCACCCAGGAGAGATCACTTAACAATGTGACACACAAGTCCATCACCGGGTGTTCTTACTGGTCAGAGCCCTTGTAGAGCTTTGGGATTTTGTGTCCTTGTGCCCTTTGTAAACAGCCCCCCACGGGCTCCCTGTGCTCCGACTGTGCTGGTGGATTCAGTCATTGAATAGCCATCCCACCCACTGTTTTCCTAATGATGTGGCTGCTTCTCTCATGGTCCAGTGCAAGTACAGGCAAATCATGCTTCTGGACTGTGTCTAAGTGCAAGAAAGCCAGTGCGTTCTGCCTCCCCGCTGCCTCTCCACCCTACCCTCCAGCACGCCAGCTCACGCACATCCTGGCTCCGGCAGTCTCCAGCACCCACAGAGAGGTTCCGTTCTGCACAGAGAGGTAGCCCTCTACCCACTGTCCACCTGCTGGACATTATGCTGGTCACCTGAGCACGCCAGCCCCTTGCTCAGGAAGCACCTGTTGTAGAGTCTTCTCTTCTAAGGAGCCCTCTGGCCACCTGGCACCCTAGTCATACCCACCCCATGCTGTTCAGAGAAGGACAGCGCCCTGCCCTTTTTGTGTGGTGGCAGGAGGTCAGCCCTTTGGGGCAGAATCACTTTGGTCCACTTGTGGACCAAAGGAACACAGGACTACATACTTTACCTCGAACACACAACATCTGAAACAAAACCGTTCCTAATTTCAGTCACGTGATTTGTGTTGAAGGTACTAAGGAACAGTCACCTCCTCTTGCCTCCAGATGCACCTGGTTTTCTGTAACTCCTGATCGGCGGCCTGAGAAGGAGAGGAGACACAGGGGGGAATGATAGCGTGAAGGTGTACCCTTGGGGTGGGTACCCTTTCAGCACAAGCTTGTAGACCACCTGCGAGGGATTCCTGAGCGCCCAGTCTGTGGTGTCGTTTTCTTTCCTGTCACGTGAGCTTAGGTATGTGAGCCCCTCTTCCAGTCTCAGTCAGTGCTGCCCTGGAGTTGAAACACAGCCAAAGGCAAAATTCAGGCGGCAGCTGGCCTCTGGCTTTTACAACTGAAGGAGCCACGTGACAGGGACCTCAGGGCCCGGGCCAGACAGAGCTGTGCAAAGGTATGAAGGGAGAGGAAGCAAACTGGCAGTGTATGATGTGCGTTATTTTGCCTGAACGGGTTTTCAAATATTTCGGTGAGTTCTCAGCATTTCAAACTTGGGAGATCTGACATGGAAATCCAAATTTGTCACGTTTCTGTAAAATATCAGAACATGTGGGAACCCTGGGCCGGTTTTCCCAAAGAGCAAGCCTGATTGGGGTGAGCCGGCGCCTCCTCTTGGTTTGAGGCTCGTGCCCTCCCTCCACCGCGCCACAGACGTCATTGCCCCCAGGCACAGAGGAGATCACCGGAGGGAACAGTACACGCCAAGTCCCGACTGCCCGGAAGGGCTCACAGACCAGATGGAGTCTCTGATCACACGGTTTATGAAGTCCATTTACACACACAGGGAGAGGGGAGCAGGTGGGCGGAGCACACTACCTGACCCCAGGGTCATACCGTGTTCACCTGCCCTGTCTCTCTCTGCCCCAGAGCCTTCCCGCTCTGCTCGCCAGTGCGCATTTGCCCCAAGGCCTCGTGCCTGGCCGGTGCCCTGCTGAGCACCCCTGGTTTTCACCTGCACTTCTTGGGTAGCGCGCAGGTGGGCCCAGCACGGGACCGGGTCCTTCTTGTCAACGGTGGTCCATTCAGGGCTGAATTAGCTGTTGGCCCTGAGCTGTCTGATCATGACCTACTACTTTGTATCTCTAGGTAATGCTTTTATCTGTTCTATCGTATTTATTTATCCCATCTGTCTCCAGCATGCCTTATAGGTTATAGGACTTTATTTAGCACATCTTATGCATTCTTTTGTGTCTGGAAAGCTGCCTGTGTCCTGCCCTCTGTTCTGGCACATATCCTGAGGTTTATTTACCTGTCTCACCTGAGCTGCTGGCTTACTTACTGGCAGTGCTCAGCCCCTCTGAGGAGCTTCATCCGTCCTCTGTGGCAGAGCTGTAAGTGCTCAGGTAGCACTTAGACTCCCCCTGCGCTGCCTGATGTCTTACACCCCTGTACTCACGGAGCCTCTCAGAGGTTTGTTCCTGGCTAAACTCTTCAGGCAGTTGCGTTTGCAGCCTCTCTTCAAGGGAGGACACCGTCATCTATCAGGCATCTTCCTCAGCCCGGGCACTTTGCCAGGCATTTCCGCAAATGTGGAAGCT
The DNA here is from genome assembly GCF_018350155.1 of Leopardus geoffroyi. Taxonomy (NCBI): domain Eukaryota; kingdom Metazoa; phylum Chordata; class Mammalia; order Carnivora; family Felidae; genus Leopardus; species Leopardus geoffroyi. Next base: position 41,819,412 of record NC_059336.1, on the reverse strand, counting down.
ATACCAGAATGGGGGTATTACTTGCATTTAATGAACTAGGCCATTATGAGTGATTTGCCCAAGGCCACATGGCCAGTGAGGAGATCCATACTGGTTCCTTTGCTTACTCATTTTAATGTGCCTTATTTATTTATTTATTTATTTATTTATTTATTTAAGGTTGAGAGAGAGCACAAGTTGGGGAGAGGGGCGGCAGGAGGGAGAGAGGGAGAAGGGAAAAGAGAGAATATGAATCCCAAGCAGGGTTGATGTTCATTGTGGAGCCCATGCAGGACTCCATCCCACAACCCTGGAATCAGGGCCTGAGCTGAAACTGAGAGTTGGGATGCTCAGCCGACTGAGCAACCCGGGTGCCCCAATGTGCCTTCTAAATTTCACTACTTTCTGCTCTTTTTAGGAGTCGATGCCATATTTTAGTGTTGCCCCGGATGGGGGGCCATTTCCACATCCTTGCCTACTTTCAAAACCTATTTTTGTATGCATTTTAATTGTTTAGCTCGAGTTCTGGCCAAGTTACAGGCCCTCTGTAAATTGGGGCTATTAAGAAGGCTCTGACAGACCTGGAGAATTTGATGATGGAGAGACCTGCCAGGGAGCATGAAGAGAGGAAATGCCCAGAAAATGTGCACTTTGCGAGTTGGAGCAATCACATTTACAGTCAGAGAAATTTCTCTTTATTTGGCAGAACAGAAATAAACGCCATTCCAGTCTGTTAGATAAACTGTGCACACATACATCTTTCAGAAATACTCCCAACTTGATAGAATATAAATGTTCAGAAGGATTTGTGTGTTGGCATCTGAATCTCTGCTTATTAGTAACTTGATAGATTCTCTCCCTGTATGTGTATTAGCATAGTCGAGACAAATGGACTGTTGCATAAGCTGCGGTCCATCTAGATCCCTTTGTGTGTTATTTTCAAACATAAATAACAAGTCAAAGAAATAACATTGGGACTGGAAGAATCATATTTTATCCTATTTTTTTAAGCACGCTTCCCATCTTTTTGAGAACTTTGTCTTTCGCTACAAAAATTAAGACAAAACCTTTTTCCCTTCCCGTATTTTCACACAAAGCAACTCATCTTTTTATATCACTTTCACTTGGGGCAGTTGTGTTTGCCTTCACAAAATAAATGCTGCACATATGAAAAATGGCAAAGAAGAAATTAGATTGAGTCATAAGCACAGAAGGAAAGCAGTCAACTTGGTTTGGCCATGCCTTGAATTTTCATTTCAAGTTTGTTTTTTCCCTATAAGAATATATTAATAATTCTTCTTCCAAAACTTTAGAATTTGGGGAGGGAGGTTTAACATCTCTTCCTGGAATAAAATTGGTTTTAAACTAAATCACAGGGGTGCCTGTGATTTAAACTAAATCACAGAGGCTCAGTCCGCTAAGTGTCGGACTTCAGCTCAGGTCATGAACCTGTGCTCCATGGGTTTGAGCCCCGCGTCAGGCTCTGTGCTGACAGTTCAGAGGCTGGGGTCTGCTTCAGATTCTGTGTCTCCCTCTCTCTTTGACCCTCCCCCACTCACCCTCTGTCTGTCTGCCTCTATCTCTCTCTCTATCTCTCTCTCTCAAAAATAAGTAAACAGTAAAAAAAAAAATTTTTTTTTTTTTTTTTTTTTTAAATTACAAAATGAGGGTCGCTGAGTGGCTCAGTTGGTTAAGCATCCGACTCTGGGTTTCAGTTCAAGTCATGATCTCACAGTTCGTGGATTTGAGCCTTGTGTTGGGCTCTGTGTTGACAGTATGTACCTTGCTTGGTATCCTCTCCCTTCCCCTCTCTCTGACCCTCCCTCCCTCTTTCTCTCTCTCGCAATAAATAAATAAATAAACTTTAAAAAAATAAATCATAAAATGGTTTGCACTCCCATTTTTGCAGTTGCTACCCAAAGATACCCCTTGCCTTTGAGTGGTGCCTAAGAAAAGACCTGTGATCACAGTGCTAGGAGTTACCATTTATTGGGTGCTAAAACACCCTGCTAATTGTTTCACATGTTTTTCATTCATCTGTAGTTTAGTATCCTGAGCCCATTTCACAGATGAAGAAACTGAGGCCTGGAGGAGTTGTGTAATGGAGCCCAGGTCACACAGCTAATTAGTGACTAGACTAAAGTTAGGATCTGAGTCTGTCTTCATCCAGAGCTTTTCACTATTCCATTCTCCAGTGATGACTGGTAGCGCATTTGCATTCTGGTCTTTGCCTCTGAATACCTTGGTAATTGGAAGGAAAATTGGTTAGGCAATTTCCCACAATTTTAAAGTAGAATAATTTCCCCTATTCCCCTATTCCTGGTTTTGCAGAGGTGTTAGGGGAAGAGAGAAGTACTTATTAGTAATGATCTTGGATTTGAAAGACCTCCATCTTCTCAGAATCTTGGAGTCTTTTCACATTCTTTCAAATTTACCTTCAAACAACTAGATAGAGTAAGTACACTAAAATAAATGAAATTATCTCAAGTTTGAGGGTGCTGAAACTGAAGCATCGAGAGGTTGTAATTTCTAGTTATTGCAGAAGGCTGAGACTTTGGTCAGCGAGAAAGCTCTGTTGGATCTTGCACCACTTCATAGTTACGTTGATGTGATGTAAGTCAGCAGTCGGCTTACTCGGAGCAGGTTTGGAAGCCAAGGGCTCTGGGGCACTTCATGTACTTGTTGGTGCTGCGTCTTCACAGAAGGATGTCTGGGGAGTTTCCTGGATAGAAGGCCGAATGATCTTACCTCGGCATGGGCCTCCTACTTTCCAAAATCTTTATGCTCCAGACTCCATACACCTCCCATCCATGTCACCAACAGCCAGCGCAGATCTGGGAGTGGATTATAGACTTCTCTTTCCTTCCCCAGTGCACTGGCTTTAAGACCGTGCTCCTGCTGGGGCCCGACTTCTTGACTCAGGTGCCCTGGAGACCGAATTTCCATTGTTGGTAGCCTCTTGGTTCATGGGACCACTGTGATGCAGGGGGATGCCTGGTCAGCTCAGGATCTCGTTACACAGAGTTCATGGGCATGATTCAAATGGCAGCTAGTCTCTTGCCTCCTGGGTGGTTGCTGACACAGTGTCTTTTCCTTTGTGTCCACTTGGCTACAGAGCTCAGCACTCCTCTGGGTTTCTCAGAAAGAAAGGCGTATAAACTTGCCTGAAATTTCCCCAGGGAAACCAAAGAAGGAGGTGCATTGCACATCTCAGAGCAAATTACTGAAAATACCCTGTTAGCTAATTATGTTCTCCCAAACATAATGTTCTCCAAAATTATGTTCACCAGCCTTCCCACTCCTGCTTCCCAGATACCCTTTGGGAGCTCCAGCTGCTGCCCCCTTGCTAAGTGAAGATTCCGCTCAAGCCTACTTCTTAGGCCTTTTTTTTTTTCAAGTTTACATACCTGAATGACCTTGACGTTCAGAAACAAATGCTCTGAAGTTTAAATAGGACCCACCCCTTTAAAGGCAACTTAGAGACCACCTTTTGTTTCTTGATGTGTTTTGGGGAGTCTTCATCTACTCTCCCTGTCCCACTCACTCTCCTTACCCCAAATCTTTTGTCACGGTATTTCTTCTCAATCAGCAGAATCCTCTCTCCAAAAGGAATTTGATAAATGACCTTTGTCTTTCTTTGTTTTACAATTCATTACCCTCTCCCTTTATCTCCTCTAATGCATACTTTTTAAAAACTTTAAATAGCTACAGGTAAGTCAGAAACAGACTAAAATGCAGTTCATTCCACGGTCCACATTGCAGGAGAGAAAGGGAATTGGAAAATGCAGTAGAAAAGTATTAAGGTGCGCCTGGGTGGCTCAGGTCATGATCTCACAGTTCGTGAGTTTGAGCCCTGCATCGGGCTCTGTGCGGACAGCTTAAAGCCTGGAGCCTGCTTTAGATTCTCTCTCTCTCTCTCTCTCTCTCTCTCTCTCTCTGCCCCCCCTCACTTGTTCTCTGTCTCTCTCTCAAAAATAAATAAAAATTAAAAAAAAATTTTAAAGTATTTATTAAAAAGAGACCATGGGCTCCACTGTCTCCATTGTTTATTATTTAATAAATACTCATTCGGTACACAACATATGTAACACGTAACGTAGTGGTTCATTTTTGTTTTGTTTTTTTTTTTAAAGTCCATGATGGAACTATCAACATATTGAAGGACAGAAAAGATGAGTAAGCAGTTCATGTGCTCTAGGGTCAACTAAGTGGGGGGAGAGAGAAACACGCAGAAAACTAGAACAATGCAAAGCAACCTGGGGGTCAGGAAGAAGCAGTCAGGAAGATAGCATTTTTGTTTACCTAAGGCAGATGGGGGGATTTCAGTGAGTTGGAAAAGAGAGGGAGGGCTTTTGAGGCAGTGAGAAAGGCAGGATAGAGGCCTGAGGGCAGTCAGAGATCAACCATCTGTGCTAAGAGGAAGCCGTACACCTGAGGCCAGGCTGGAAGCCGGTGGGGGGGGGGGGATCTCAGGTAGAGAGTGGGGACAATGAAGTGAAGATGAAGAGGTTTGGTGGGGGATGGGGAGGCAGAGAATGAATGTAGCAACGGCATTATTTTGAGAGGGTTTGAAATGTGCTCAGTTAGGTGGTTTTGGGTGACCCTAATCACCTCAGAAAACATTATCACTGTCCATGAAGACTGGAAATCTAGAAGATTTTGAAATACTCCCTGCAGAGAATGTAATCTGGAAGGATTTCCAAGTAGGAGTGACCCTGCTGAGTCAAAAGAGCATAAATTTCATACTTTCTGCTTTCTGTGGGAGGCAGCACACAGGAGAGAAAGCGGACACCCTAGACTGCCTGATTTGGGGGGGTTATTCTAATGCGGCCCCACCAGAAAAGTCCAGGGAGCTGGGGAAATGAGGTCACCTCGCTGGTCCTCCAGTGGCAGGAAGACTGACCTGGAATCCAGCCTGGGCCTATGAGGAGTGATCAAGAGGGAAGAGGTGAGCTAAGAGACCAGAAGAGGTTACGAGCATCCCAGTGAAGACCGTGGACTCCACAAATGTAGGGCGAGCGTGCCCATTCGAAACCCTTTGAAGGATTTGGCCATCTTAGAGGTGGACCAGAGCAAGGAGTTACAGGATGATGGGCAGGCTGTGGTTAGTGAGGTGTTGGCCTCTTTTTCTACTTCCAGTTTAGTTCCATTTTGACAGTTGTCTGAGCTTTTAATTAAGTCTGATGTATTAACACTTCCGACCATACAGATTCCAGTGTTTGTAAGAAGGTTCATGTTCCCTTGAACGTGTTCACAGTTGTGTTGCTGAAGACTGTATTTTGCAAAAATCTGACAAAACTTTAGTATAATGTTTTAGCATAAAAACTTTTAGGAAATATTAGGTTGGCATTTTGACGATTTCCTCCAAACTATTTCGAAGTAGAAGGAATTTTATTTTTACATACTTCAGGTACCTCCTCAAAATGTTGTTTGAGAGAATTCCACAAGTAACTATTTACATGGAGGCCAGCTAGAAGAGTTTTCTTTGGGTGAAAAATTGTAGATTCTCGTCCTTACACAGATAGATACATGCAAGGGAATATATACTGATGACAGATCTTAAAATCGGCAATTCTCAAACCAGCAAAATATGTATATAACATAAATTTGTGGAAAGCACTCAATCGAGAATTGTTTATAAGTAAATGCAGTTCATCTTGTGGACATGTTTATGGTGTTTAAGTTGCACTTGATCATTTTATGGCCCAGAAAAGATGGATTTGTATCAGCAGAACCATTCAGTGAGAGAGAAGTAATGAATTTGCTCCTCAAAGATACACAGTAATGATGCCCTGCTTTCTCAACACTGAAGAAAATAATCGAATATTTTGGTCTGATTTATCTGTTGTAGTGATCTGTCCCTTCTCTGCATCAACACCTTATCTCATGCCCAATTTTAATTTGGGGCAAAATGGGACTTTAATATATATCTCTCCTTTTTGTGTAGTTTGTCCAAACCTCATCTTGAAGGGGTTTGACATTTTCCTTGGAGAGATGACACATGCGGTCACCTTGCCACCCACTTCTGCGGTGATCATGGCTGGCCTTAATTTTTCATCATCCTTGTCTTCATCCTCTTTCCATGTTGATAGACAAGGGGAGATTTAGATGGTTCATATATGAAGTAGGAAGCTTGAGCTGTTTCAATCCCTGTACTTAACCTGGCTAATTTAGAAATCCCTCTACGTGTCACTGTAAGCTTAGGTTACAGATACATTGAAAAGGCACCATATTCTCCGTGCAGTTAAAAAAAGAAAGTATAGTATTGTGTGACTAATTCAAATAATCTGATTCAGATGAACCTCCAAGAAACCACCAGCACAGACTGTGTGGAGCCACAATTGCGGCAGGCTTTGTTCACCATTTTGGTTGCCCTGGGCCAAGCCTGGCACTCATACCTGATTGGAAAAGCAAAATAATCTTAAGAACATCTTTCAGCAAACTACCAGTCCGGCACATAGTAGTAGCTCAATAAATGTTTATGTCTACAGTGAGAGTTCTCCTACTTCTACCCCAATTATTGCCAAAGGCTCATTCCCTTAGAAGGCTTAAAATTCTGTAGGGTAGAGAGGCATTCATATAACCAATACCAGTTCTATAAGTTAATTAGTACAACTTTAATTATATAACTGATATCCTGTGATATGTGCTCTGGTTAAGCATTGAGTACACACTAAGAAATCATGGAGGAGGGAATGATTTTTCCAGGGACAGAAGAGGAGGAAGGAAGCTGCCAAGGGAGGGACTGTGGTTTGTTTGGGTGCGACCCTGGAGGCTGAACAGAAGCTCTTCAGTCATAGAATGGAACTATGAGAGGCCATTAAAAAGACCCTGCAAAAGACCAATGAATACATCATAGTTCTGTGTTAAGTGTGAGATTCTGTGTGAAATGTGAGATTTCTGATCCACCAGGAGCTGAGGGTAGAAAGGTAGCATTCGGTCAGCTTGGAAAAGTCCCTGAATGCCATACTAAGGGCCCTTGGCGTTGAGAGAGGGTGGGAGGCCAGTCAGCCGCCATAGTTTGATCCTGGACCAGCAATACTAGCAGTAGTTTATGGCATGGGTGCTTACCCTGAATCCCCTGAAAGGTTTGTTAAGACATGGGTTTTGGGCCGCCTGGGTGGCTCAGCCGGGTAAGTGTCTGACTTCAGCTCAGGTCATAATCTCACAATTTGTCGGTTTGAGACCCGCGTCGGGCTCTGTGCTGACAGTTCGGAGCCTGGAGCCTGCTTCAGATTCTGTCTCTCTCTCTGCTCCTCCCCCATTCATGCTCAGTCTCTCTGTCTCTCAAAAATTAAAACAAAACAAAACAAAACAAAACATGGGTTGCCAGGCCCCACCTCAGAGTTCCTAATTAAATAGTGTGGGTACAATGTCCGAGCTTGCATTTCTAACAAGTTGCCCAGTGAGGCCGGTGCTGCTGGTCAGGCATCACACTTTGAGAACCAGTGATTTAGACTATAGGCTGAAACCTCGAGGGTTGAGGTCATTCAGATCTGTATGTGGGTTTGTTGGCTTGAGTTTATTAAAATATCAAGTAAGATAGGCAATAAAATAAATCATTACCCAGAATGTGCCAATAATGATCTTCATTGTTCAACACTTTGGAGAAATTGTATATATGGTGTTAATGGTTCCAGAGAGTCCCCTTCCTTTTTATTAATAGTGGGACTCTTGGAGTCACCAGCATAGCACAGTGAAAACGGGGATGCCTCTGACACCTGTACAGACCTTATCAGGCCCAGTTCAAAGGAGTACATGTATAAAGCTGTGGACAGGCCTCTGTACATTGGGCCATCTTTCTCTGTCCCCTCCCAGCTCTGCACACCACCATGTTAGCATCCCACATCCCACTGTGAGCTCTGGGGGCTGATATCAAGAAAGTGGAAGGAAGTACATTGGATACCTTTCTGGGGATTCTCTCAGGGACTCCATCCTCTCCTTGTTGACTTGTTATCTGGTGCTCAATGCTCTCGATTCTGCTGCCCAGGAAATTACTTAGCCGTGTCACCTCCTCCCCAGGATTTGGTGTGTGTGTGTCTGTTGTTAGAGACATTGGTATCCCTTATAGAAGCACTCTTCTGGGTCCACTGTGGGAAAGGGGAATGAACCCCCAGACGGTGAGGTAGATTTCATGAGAGATTTCAAAAGGTGGTCCCACATTAATGAGCTGAGAAAACAAGGTAGAAAAACCATAGGCCAAAGCCCCACAAGCGAAGTGCCCACTTTACCGTATCTTCATCCTCATTTTTCCTTGAGGGCATCTCTTCCACCCAGAGAGGTGAAAGAAGTGTGGCCGTCTCATTGTCACCAAGAGCCTGAGCATATGTAAGACAAGTCCACCTTGGAGCTCCCTCTTCCTGCTCCTCATTTAGGATGCCTGTGACATGCCAAGTACTCTTCTAAGGTGCGGTGAAAACCAGCGAAAAATGCCACCTCTCCTGGAGCTTACATTCCAGTGGAGAAGGTAGACAGAAAACAAGATATCGTGGTGGGTATTGAGCAGTGCCTAGTATAACGATAAGTTGGAGAAGAGGAGCAAGTAGTGTGGAGATGGGAAAGGGGGTGTGGTTTTAGATAGTATATCCTGAGAAGGTATCAATGAGAAGGTGACTTTTGAGCAAAGACCTAAAGGAAGTGGAGGAGCCAGTCATGTGGCAAGAGTATTCCAGAAAGAGGAAAAATCTCATGAAAAGTCCCCGAGGACATACCGTCTGTGTCGCACATTTGAAATGTTCCAGATAGGCGAGGAAACCAGAATGAGCAAGGAAGTGAGTGGTTGGAAATGATGCTGGGAAGGAGACAAATCATAGTGATCCTTGTAGGTCAGTTGAAGAACTTGAATTTGCACCCTGAGTGATACGGGGCAGCTTGGAAGGATGTCCACTTCAGGCAAAGAAAGGGCCCCATCTGACTTCATTTTTGACAAGATCGCTTTGGCTGCTGTGTGAGAAGGGAAAGTTGGGGTTGGGGGGAGAGCAGAAGCAAGGAGATCCACTAGGAGGCTCTTAAAAATAACCCACACAAGAGAGGGTGGTGGCTTACACTGAGATGTGAGCGGTGGTCATGTTGAGAACTGGGCAGACTCTCATTACATTTAGGAGTTAGGTGGAAAGGATTTGCTGACTGAATGGATATGAGCTGTGAGAGAAAGAGGAACATCAAGGATGATGCCAGAGGTTTGGGATTGAACAGGTAGAAGAGCGGCATTGTCATCTACTGAGATGGGGACGCAGGAAGGTGAGTGACTTTGGTAAGTTCAGCCATGTTAAGTCTGAGATGCAATTAGACATCCAAATAGGCAGTAGGATATACGAGTCTGGTTTCGGGGGACAGATATGAGCACCCAGGGAGTCATCAGCATATACATGTAAGCTATGAGATGGGGATGAGATCATTAAAGGAGTGAGTGCAGGTAGAAAATAAAACATGTTCAAGGACAAAGCCCTGGGACATATTGATGTTTAGAGGTCAGGGAGATAAGAAATCTCAGCAAAGAAAACTAAGGTAAGGGAGTATAGCCACCTGGAAGCCACATGAAAAAGGTGTTGCAAGGAGGACCTGTCAGGTACATCAAATCCTGCTGATACATGGAGTATAATCAAGACCAAGAATTAACCAGTGGATTGGAAATATGGAAGTTGTTGATGACCTTGGTAAGAGTAGCTTCAGTGGAATGCTGTGTAGATTGGAGTGGATTCAAGGAATAATGGTAAGAAAGAAATCAAGATATCAAGAATAAACTCTTTCAAGGAGATTTGTTATGATGGGAAGAATAGAAATGGAGTGGTAATTAGAAAGGAAAGGGAGGCCAAGGTGGGAGTTTAAGATGACGGACATAAGAGCTCGTATAGATGCCGATGGGAGTGATCTAGTACAGGATGGGAATGTGTTGGTACAGGATAGAGAAGAGAAAATCGTGTATTGCAGTATCCTTCAGAAGGCAAAAGAGGATGGAATCCAGTGTTTAAGAAGAGGGCTTGACCTTAACAGGAGCACTGATCCGTATCTCATGCCTGATAACAGGGGAAAGCATGAGGTACAGGGTAGATGGTGGCAATGAGGAGACTCGCTTGAGGGTGCCTGTGGAAATGTTCTTTAGATTCCTTTCATTTTCTCAATGCAGTTGGAATTAAGGTTATCCACTGAGGACCAGGAGAGAAGTGATGGAGGCTTGAGGAGAAAGATGGGGTAGACTATTTAGAAAACTTACCTAGGAGAAGAGTGGATGGAACTGGAAAATGAGGTATGACTGGTGGGAGGCCTCCAGGCTGACTGAGAAGTGTGGACTGTGACTTTTAGATGAGACCAGTCCACTCAGTGGTGTTTTTTACTTCAGCCACATTCTACTAGGCAGATGCAGGACCATGTTGCATTTCACCAGGGCTATGGTTTAGTTCTTAGTCCAGGGAATTTCAAGAGCAGGATGAAGAGGTTTGAGGTGGAATGCAAGGGAATGGTGGTCATGATTGCCCATGGTTTCCAGGTTGAGTGAGGAAGGAACCAGGCAGAGGTCGAGGACCAGGTCACGGTGTCGGAAGGATCATCTGTGTGTTAATGGAATGGACAAGATTCATGACAGCAGTTCCATAGTGTTGGTGTGGATGACAGTGAGCAGAGCCCAAGACCTTCAGGGAGTTGGAGAAGTGACTAAGGGGCATCGGCCCCTGCAGGAAAGATGGAGCGCAGGATCGGAAGGCATGAGCTTCACAGAGGAGGGATTTCAGAATGGACAGAGGAACGATGGTTTGAAAGTTGGGTAGGAGAACAACAGTGCCTTCCCACATCCCAGCAGAAAATAGTCCCTACTTGAGAGGACTGCAGGCTAAGTGATTCTTCAGGGGAGAGCCAGTTTCCAGTTAGAGTGAGGATGAAGGGGATGTTTCTGGAAGAGGCTAAGGATCTAGGGTGTTTTGCTGGTGACTGGTTAGGAGTTCAAGAGGTGCAGTGGAAGCAACCAAAGAGACCCAGGGAGCAGTAGAGACTGAGGGATGAGGGAGTTCTAGGCTTCTTTGATGACTTCCTATGGAATTCAAAGTCCCAACCCAGCAAGGTCTCACCTGTGAGCATCCAGCGTCTTCCTGCTCCCAGGCCCTGAGTGTGGCCCCGTTAACGTTCTGGGTTCTCTTGACAAGTAGACAGCATCGTGGCCCCTCCTGTTACAGTTCTCTCTTTGATACCTGGTTTGCATCCAGCCAGAGCAGTGTATTGCTGTGTTCTCACCCTAAGGAAGTCCTCACACCCATGCTGATTGTGGTGGCCTCCCTCACAGTGCTTCAGTGGGGTCTACTGAGGGGAGAGATCAGAGAGAAAGCTCCCCCTCCCCCAGCTTAGCCACAGGGAGCAGTGTGGTGACTTGCGTACCAGCTTTAAAAACTTATAGCTGCAGAACTGTACTGTTTTTATTTAATTTAATGCCTTTTTTTTTTTTTTTTTTGTAAATATACTTACCTTTTTTATTTCCTTAGAGAAATAACTTTTTAGGGGGAACTCATAAGAAGAAACCTGCCACAATTTTAAAAAAATCATTGAAAATAATGAATACATAAGGCTATATTTCATTCTTTTTCATTGCCACATAGTATTCCATTGTGTGTATAAACCACAATTTCTTTATCCATTCGTCAGTTGATGGACATTTAGGCTCTTTCCGTAATTTAATTTGGTTATTGTTCAAAGTGCTGCCACAAACATTGGGGTACAAGTGCCCCTAGGTATATGGCCTTTTGTAGCAACGTGGTTGGAACTGGAGAGTGTTATGTTAAGTGAAATAAGTCATACAGAGAAAGACAGATACCATATGTTTTCACTCTTAAGTGGATCCTGAGAAGCTTAACAGAAGACCATGGGGGAGGGGAAGGAAAAAAAAAAAAAGAGAGGGAGGGAGCCAAAACATAAGAGACTCTTAAAAACTGAGAACAAACTGAGGGTTGGTGGGGGGTAGGAGGAGGGGAAAGTGGGTGATGGGGGAGGGCACCTGTTGGGATGAGCACTGGGTGTTGTATGGAAACCAATTTGACAATAAATTTCATATTAAAAAAAGAAAAAAGAAAATAATGAATACAGAACCAGAATGCTGAACATTTTTTTAAAAAAGTAAAAGTACATGCTCCTGTAACCTAAAATCATCTCACTTGCCACTTTGGGAAATGAGCGAACCAAATGGCTGAGACTCAAGACTCACTCCTCCCGAAGCTACCCGCATGGGTATTCTCCCCACTATTGCTTCTCCCTTCCTACTGATCCCCTGTGGTTTATATGTGGGAGAGTCAGGTTGAATGACAGTGCTCGAGAAGGGCATTGCTGTAATGTGCAAGATAAGATTTCCCATAAAGGGATAAGACCCATGCGAGGGCCCTGCGGTGGGAAAGAGTGTGTGCTTTCAGGAAGTATGCAGGAGTGAAGACGCCTAAGGGGGGGCAGGCTTGAAATGAGGCTGCTGCAGGCAGTGGGTTAAAAATTTTAAATTTGGCTCTTTAAAATTAAACATTTGGGCTCTTTTCTATGGCAGTATGAAACTACCACAGGGTCTTTAGGGGGGCGGAGTGTGTGGAAGAAAGCTGCCCTTGCAGTTGTGCAGAGAAGGGATTGGAGGGGGCAAATGTGGATGCAGACAGCTGGGGGAGGCCCTGGCAAAGGCCATCTGAGACCCGACGGCCCAGAGTGAGATGGTGATGATGGTGGAGGATGGAAGGATAGAACTCTAAGAAATGTTTACAAAGCAAAAAGAGCAAGACCTAGTACTCGTTGGAGCTTGGTCACATTGGTGGGGAGGAGGGGATCAGGTGTGGCTTCAGCATCTGTCTGACAGGGCTTGCTGGATGGTGGAAAAATACACCAGATAAGAACTAGAGACTAGAGAGAGCATGTGGAGTTTGGTTTTAGACAACATGACCTTAAAGTTCCTATGGCATGACATCTAAAGAATGATGTCTCCAACTCGGGTACATGAGTCTAGAGCTAGGAAGAAAAGTGGGAACTGTAATAGGAATTTGAGACTTGTTAGCCTGTGATTGTCCAGGCTGGTGGTGTCTACCAGCCTCCCCTTGTCACTGTGATCTTGATTATGTGAGCTGATGTGCCTCAGGACCTTTGCATGTGTACCAGTTAGCACATTCAACAGGAACTATAAGTTCAACTACCAGTTAAAGATTGGACTGAGAATTCCTCCTCTAAAATAAAGCCAACTATGTTGTATGTTTTTATGCTAATAATTGAGTTACAGATTTTTTTTTCTCATCTTTCTTTGTCCTCTTTCTCCTTCTACCTTCTCTTCCTCCTTTTCCTCCTCCCTTTACTTCTTGGCTTCTCCTTCTCTCATTTTTTCCCATCCTATCCACTATGGTGGCATGTGGGAGCCTGCACTGACATTTTGTATGGGCACAGTGCCATAACAGAAAGGTCACCCTATGGGATTTACTTTCTACCACCCAAGTGGAGAGTAAAGGGACACTTTTTATAAGCCATTAAGAGGTGACTGTCTTTCATTTTACATAGGCACATGCTGCTTATAAACAGATTTAGGAACCAGAGATGCATCCTTAAGTAGAGAACACTTATTATTTATAAGTCTTATTTATGCAGCTAGATTAATGTTTTCAGTTCTGGAGAAATTTCACATGCTAATCACTTTTTGTTAATTTTAAAATTATTTTTTTTTAATTCTAGTCATTTTTTCCCCTCTAATTAATGCTGATTTATTTTGATTTTCCTGGTAATAGATTACTGTCCTAGATGAGACATGGACCGTATTCAGGCGCTACAGTCGCTTTCGAGAAATGCATAAAACATTGAAGTTAAAGTATGCAGAGGTAAGTTATGAAATAATTATCTCCAATTAAGAACATTTATTTTATAAAGTAAATGAGCTGATTGCATTATCATGCTCCCCTCCCTTTAGGTATTAGCTTGTAAGTGTCACCAAGTTTTGTTGCAATTACGCATCTGTCAAAGGTAGCTTTTTAACTTTTGTTCTTTGTTTCATTTCTGTTCTACACAATTTAAACATTTTCTGAACACAGGATTTTGAAAGTGATAGTAAAGTGACAGTAAATGAATTCTACCCTTTCAATACATTTTACCAATTTTAAACAAATATTTTAATAAACTTACAACTTCTTAATGGTAACATCTACTAAAATGAAACAGTAATAAATCCCTCAATATAGATTTGCCCTTTTTTTCTCTTAAAAAAGATATATCAATGCTTAGACTTGCACTTAATGAGAAATTAGGTCTTTAAGGTTAATTTGCCATCAAACATGGATGGGAGGTAGATAGTCAATATGGAATTCTCTAGAAGCAAGGGGGTATTTCATACATCTGATCAGATATCCAGAGTGTGTTGATACATTATTAATCTTTTCCTCTTTGGGAAAAGACTAGTTTTTAAAATCCTTCTTTTTTTTTTTTTTAGTATTTTTATTTATTTTTGAGACAGAGAGAGACAGAGCATGAGCAGGGGAGGGGCAGAGAAAGTGGGACACAGAATCCAAAGCAGGCTCCAGGCTCTTAGCTGTCAGCCCAGAGCCTGACGCGGGGCTCAAACTCACGGACTGTGAGATCGTGACCTGAGCTGAAGTGGGTCGCTTAACTGACTGAGCCACCCAGGTGCCCCTAAAATCCTTCTTAACAAAGAAAAGTATTCTTAAAGTTAATGTGTATCTTCCAAGTGAGTGAGTGAGCGAGTGAGTGTTTTTACTTAAACTAAAGGAAGCCTTGTATCTGCACAACACTTTGAGAATTTTGGTTTGAACTGACTGCAAATCAGTCAGTGGTCACTGTCTAATATCTGCTTTCACTAAGTATTGCTGTTCGACACGATTTTTATAGTTTCTTATGACAGCCTAGAAAAGAATTTAGTCAGACGTTTTTCCCTCGCATCAAATAACTCATGCTTCCTTAGCCTTTCCATGGCTCGTACTCTTTCCTATCTGATATAAATATAAAGAGAAATTCCTTTTTATAAATAAGAGCTTCCTTGAGTACTGGTAAAATTGAGGGATCCGAAATTCTCTTGTTAAGCTCTCAGGTAGCAGTGAATTAAAAGCTGAAGAAGGGGCGAATTTGGATTCTAGTTCAGTGTTCCTCAAGAGGCTTCAGTTCCAGAAGTAACTGCATCAAAGTCAAGTTATTGAGTTTGTTTCTGCAATTTACTCTTCATGTCCCAAGTTAATATTGACAATAAAAATTGGAAGTATCATGTACATATTACCATATAGAATGACTTGTTTTTAAATTGAGCTTTGCAGCTCATTACCTGCTTAATTATAAGTTACTCCACCAGTGCTTTAATAATGTGCAGGTTTTCCCCAATGCTACAAATGTATGTATATCATATCAATTATAATACGTGTGTATCATGCATTGCAGGATTTATTTCATATCTGTTCTTTCAGTGCCGTTAGTTCAGCGCCATTGTATGTAGGCAGATTTAATACAGTCTAGTAATAGAGTGGTGGACAAGAACAAAAATGTCTTCTCTTACATATCCTGAATTCATATGGGGACACACTGACAATAAACAAGGAAAATATAATAACTAACACTTAACGTACATGCACACTATGTGACAGTTACCATCTTAAGTGAGCTGCATGCCTTCTAGGAAAAATATCCATAAAATGTAATGGGCAGAAGATGTTGGGTATTTTAGTATAAAGGTTGTTTCTGGGTTGGGCACTCAGATGCCGAGTCCTGATCAGTGTTTTTAAAGAAAATTTCAAAGCAAACAGAAGCAGTCTTTAAAAACATAATGGAAGAAAACGCCCCTGAGGTTAAACATGATGTAAGTATGTAAGTGGAAGAGATTGCCTGGTAGCCGGCAACATTAACGAACACAGATTATCACATATGTGATAATCCTTTTCAAGGGCAGAAAGAGTGTACGTACCTGCTGAAAAAAGTTAAGTGAGCTTCGAATGAGGAAAATCAGGCTGGTCTCCTTCATCCAGTCCAGTCACAAGTCTGTATTGAACCACCCCACACTGAATACCATTGTCGGCAAGACAGCCACATCCCCTCCTCTTAGGAAGCAGAGAGAATGAACAGTAAACAAACAAACCAACAAATAAGATAGTTTTAGATAATGTTAAGTGCCATGGAGAGAATAAAACAAGGTAGTGTGATCGTGTGGCATGAGAGCTAGGCAGGCCTGGGGAAATCTTAATGTTGAAAAGGAGCCAGGCATGATAATCTGGGGTAGACACATCTGAAGTAAAGGGAACAGCAAATGCAAAGGCCCTGGCGTGGGACCACGCCAGTTGGCCAAGCATGTTCCAAGAATAAAAAGTCCTGTGAGAAGTGGCAAGTGTGGTAGAGATGAGGACAGGGAGGTAGGGACAGGAAGTAGGGACTGTATCATGTATCACTTGATCACAAGTATTTTGGGAAACCACTGAATGATATTCAAGAAGGTCTGTATGTGGAAACTAAGCTAGAATTTCCATTCTATCCATGTATGACTTCCCATACAAACCCTTTTCCTGAAGGCAGGCTCACGATCTAACTGATAACCAAGATTGGAAATTGCTTTTCCTTGTTTTGAGTCCAACTTGGTGACTTTGCCTTCTTCTGAGGGCAAAAAATGTAAAGAACTTACACATGTATGCATGTGTTTGAAAGAGAGGAGGTAATGTGAGTAGTGATTTGAAACCATGTGGTGAGATCCTAAAATAAACACCGCCTGTAGGAAGGGAGGTTGTAATTACAAAGCCTGAGGGGGCGCCATTGAGCTTTACAGTAGCCACACTCTGACTGGTTTTCTCACCATCGACTGAGTGCTTCCCATGTCCTGGGTCTTGTGTTATGCTTTTGCCATTCAGGACCCTGTGGTCAGAGCCAGAGACTTGCCTCCTGTCACACACCTGGTGGGCAGAAGCCAGTCTGGAAGCACAGGCAATTAGGCTCCATTTACTATCTCTAAACAAACAATAGTATAAAAATAGAAATGGGGGGAAAACATTATCTGTAAAAAGGCAGCAGCATGTCATTGTAGCTCTAGATAAATCTTATTTCAGCGAGAGGAGAACGACATTGCCCAGTTAACATTTTCAAGATGAAGCTTAAATGTCAAGTTGAATATCAGCTGTATTTTCTTCCATAAAGTTGATTTTTCTTTTGCACAGCCTACCTTCACATACTCTTACGTGCTAAGTGTTTGTGGAGACTTGAGATCAATAATGTTCATTAGGTATTCAACAGTTATGATTGCTCTTATCATTGTGCATATTATTGACGTCTCTGTATATAACGTTAATCTTACTGAAGTAATCATCTATCTCCAAATGGTCTACTTGGCCTGTCGGCATCCTAGAAATCATTTGACTTGTTAAAGGTGTAACTTCTTCAGGAAGGCCCAAAGGTTCACATAGAAGGATGCTGAAAAATTCCTCTCACAGATAACTGTTTCATAGCCAAGTGGGAACATATTTTATTTACCTCACTCCTTCACCAAATTGGGGTCATTATTTCGATAGAAGTATGAAACTCCTCTTGTTCTTTTAGTTACAAGGGTAACAAGATGGTCGATTATTTTTTTTTTGTAATGATACATACTAAATTTACCAAGTTATACAAGGTTTCAAATTTTTAATCAAGCTGAAAAATATATTGAAAAAAATACCCTTGAATTCAAAAATACATAGGCTTTGTAATTACTTGCCAAGATAGAGAATCTTTGTTCACCTTGAAACTTTAGTTTGGGTTGTAGCTTATAATCTTTTGGAACTTTGAATTATATCCTGTTCATTCACGTTTTCTTCCGGCATTTTAGCCCTGTTTTTCCTGGGGGATATACCTCTACAGGAGTTTGATACAACAGTTCTTTTTATGGCTATTTTCTTTTTTCTTTCAGTATTTTTTTTTTTTTTTCAGATAATAAGTTACATGTGTATGGAAAAGATTGAAGTCATTCAAAGAGGTATACATAGAGTGTGAAAGTTTCTCTTAATCAGGCCCTCAGAAGTAATCATTTGCAATGCCCTCAGGAGTTCTTGGGTCCAGCTAAACATTCATACTCACAGGACTAGCATAGGCCATACCTAGCATTGATTGACCTGAGGAAGGTATAAGACAAATATCACTGCTTCCAGCAGAGTACCTACAAGAGACCTGCTGAGCTATAAAAGAAACCTCACTCAGAGAAGCCTGAATCTATGACTTCACACCAGATAGCTATCACTTCCCTAGTCTATACAAACAGTTTATCAGCTTATCAAGTGATTGATCATTTTGCTAGGAGCAGTGGTGTCTACTAACAAAGTTGGCGTACCGCCTTATCAGATTCGCAGATTCCTCTTCATGGACATAGGGGTAGTTTCCAGATTTTTGCTGCTGTGACTGCTTCTTTGTGGACATTCTTAAAGGTAGCTGCATGACTTCCAATTGACACATGCATACTTCCCTTGTGAAGAAATTGGGTAATTGCTCAACTGTTTTTAAAGACTTAATTTATGAAGAACCAAGATTAGGAAAAGAACACACAAAACTTGGGTTGACTGAGAGCCCCGAGCCTTACCCCCAAGTAGTGGCAAGGTTTTAAGAATTCCTTAACCGTCATTCAGCTACGTCTTCTAATTTCCCTGTTTACTCCCATGTATTTGCCTAATTATTTACTGTGTACTATAACGTCTCCATAAGGAGAGGGATGTCAACTGGAGACCCCTCAGGGATACTTTATATACACTTGGGTGGTGACCCGATTAAAACAGGAAGAGGTCATTGATTATTAGCTATAATGTGTGTCTGTGAAGAAAATAGAAGGACTTTAGGGGATTACAAGCAAAACAAACCTGTGAATTGAAAGGACAAAGCCACTGGGTCCCATGAAACTCAGGCATGGGGACTGAGGGCAGGGACAAAGTAGACACCAAAGAAAAATTGAGTCCATTGTTTTTGTATCGTGACAAATTTCAGAAAAAGAAAACAAAGTTCTTTGTTCTGTGGAACACTAAAGAAGAACGGATTGGCTGCAGGTGGTGTTGGATCGTATGTGAACATTACGTTCCTTCCATTTTCAGATTCACTGTGTGAGGGGCTGAGCCCTCACTTGAGGTGCTGCATTGTTCAAGGTTTTTAAAATTGTTGTTTTATTTTTGTTTATTCATTTCCCTTCATCTTAGTTTCTTCTGGATTCTAAATAGGTTTCCCTTTTGTCTTGAATTAATTGTCCTCTTGATATACTGACATGTATTGTGCAGGATAATAGCTTTCTAGCTTTCTTTCTCTGCTCCCCTTCATTGACCTTGTATGGAATCTTAATCAAATTAAACCCTGTGTTTTCAGATTCCACATCTGTAAAATGATAATGCCACAGCTAGTTTGTAAAAGACTGTGAAAGCCTCAGATAAAATATTTTATTGAAAGCGACTATGAAGTAATATGCAGCATCTGCTAGAGAGCATGTCTTTGAAATTTTATCATGCAAATCATTTCTGCAGTGCTCTTTATCTGTATGAAAAATTTTGTACTCCATTAAAGTCAGTAGTATAATCCCTTTAAGCATCAGTCAAGTTATATGCTCAAACACAAATGTTCCCTTTTTGCCACGGAGGAGGTAGAGTTACCGTTAAGATCTCGTGTCCATGAAGTTTACCTATGGATCCACGTCATTGAGAGTGGACAATGATCTGATCAAAGCACAGTTTATCATGAAGCTGGGAAGAGAGACTATTTTAAGACCATGTTCCCTCTCAACCATCAGAATGAAGAGTGACAACATGGTGTCTGTGCCCCCTACATTCTGGATGAGTGGTCTAGGGGGCTCTGAATGTATTTTATAAAGTAGGAGGACATGGGGCTGGAAGATGAGAGGGTCAGGGAGAGCTGCTCATTCTAGGAGGTTCGGAGATGCCACACTCTGATTTTAGAGGTCTTTAATTTTAATACATTTAACAAGTGCTAGAACCTAGTGGGCACCATACTTCTCAGGAGAGCCATCTCACAGTGAGAGAAGTTAGGCATTGGAATCCATCATCAAGGGTCCTTTTATAATCTTGGCCAAGAGTCATTCGGAAGCAGGTTTGTGTTGGTCTTTCCAGAGGCAAAAGGATGAACCATGAAAATGGGCTATGTTCTGTATTGAAAGGTACCATCAAAATAAATGCTACGGGAACTTTTAATGCCCGTGTGTGGTGACAGCATACGTGGCATGGAACATGACATGTGAATGTCCACATCATAACTGAGTTATCACGGTGAGTTATTCGAGTCCCCAAGTGTCAAACAGGACCTCAGCCTCCATCAACCGCATCCCCAAGGGGGCTCCCTTCTCCCTACAGAGCTGGGGTGGGGGGGAATGTTTTCAGAGCTTTTGAATAGAACATGAAAGATTGCTGTATGGAGCAACTCTTCTGTCTCAAGTCTAACGGTCTCTGGGTGCCCAGTAAATAACAGTGGGAGGGGAAAAAAGGAGGTGGTTTAATTCGTATATGGACTTTCAGTTTGTGCTGATAGAACCATTTCTCACCTTCTGTATTTTCCAAGTAATTTCCCCAAAGCAGTACCAAAAATAAAAGAGGGTGGGGGTGGACAGGGAAGAAAAGAAAGTGGCTCTTGGCCTTGGATTTGATTTGGACAGCTTTTTGCCATCCATCACTGAAATGCATTCTCAACAGTTTTATAACCAGCTTTCCAAATTTAATATAAAAATTGCAAATCTACTCACCACCCAAATTATAATGCTACCAACCATAGCCATAGGGAGCATTCAGTAAGCCTTAGATAAATTCACCTGTACCAAGAGCTCAGCCCCCTTGGATTTTTAAATAGCAAACAGCTATGTAGGCAAAAATAGAACGCTTCCTGCCAGCTTCCTGACCTAGTATGTTATGAGAGACCAAGGTACCTCACTGTATGGTTTGCAACACACTGTTCCCTCCACCCAAGACATAAAACAGTATTTTAATTACTTCTTTCAAGTGTATGGGGAGCTGGGGGCAAAAGACTTCAGAATTTTCTGAGAAGCTTTTCACCAAACTAGGAAATTATGATTCAGTTAATCTGATGTGGGGCCTGAGAGTGGGTAGTTGGGGCCCCAGTTCCCCAAATAGTGCTCTCTGGACCACTGGTTAGTATGCTGCCTGTCATCTCTTTCACAGCCACCTTGGGAGCATTGGCTGATTTTTCATTATTATAGGTCACCAGTTCTAAAAGGTAATTTCCAGGGACCAATCATCTTGTCAAAATTAAGGATAGGCTACGTTAAGCCTAGGCAGTGGGGGCATGTTGATTGTTTCTTTGACCACCAAAGACTGTGAAGCATAGAGTATCAGGCTTTCCTCTGCAACTGGCAAGGAGACTTTTATAACAACGGGTTGGACCCATTTGCACATTATGAAATGTAAGTACACCAAGGAGTCTTAAAGGTTTGGGCACTCCCAAACCTCATGGGGACTCTTGAGGACTCATGGGGTGCCTGGGTGGCTCAGTCAGTTGAGCATCAGACTCTTGATTTCTGCTCAGGTCATGACCCCAGGGTTGTGCGATCGAGCCCTGCTTTGGGGGCTCTGTGCTGAGCATGGAGCCTGCTTAGGTCTCTCTATCTCTCTCTCTCTCTCTCCTCCCACTTGGCCCCTTCGCCGCTCATGCTGTCTGTCTCTTGGAAGGAAGAGAAGGAAGGAAGGAAGGAAGGAAGGAAGGAAGGAAGGAAGGAAGGAAGGAAGGAAAGAAGGAAGGAAGGAAGGAAGGAAGGAAGGAAGGAAGGAAGGAAGGAAAGAACGAAAGAAGGAAGGAAGGAAGGAAGGAAGGAAGGAAGGAAGGAAGGACACTTAAATGCTCAGTTTTGTTGAAAGTCACATCAAGACTTGGGGTATAGGCAAAGTTCATGTCTCTTCATTCCTAGTCCTCTTTCTGTGTTTTCAATCTTCCTCTCCATGACCTTGGTCATTCATGAAAGGGGAATTTTCAGAGTGCCCCAGATGAGACCAAAGAGGAGAACATCTCTTCTCTGCAAAAATCTGTTAGTTGAATATCATGACAAAGACAGGTTCTTGCCATGTCTCAGTCCCTGAAAGAGACAAGTAACATCATAATAAGAGATAGAAAATGCAAGCATCTGAGTTAGTCCAACTGTATAATTATTCTTAAATATGCAACATTAAACTCTCACATATCTGAAACATTTCTCACTTTCAAAATTGTTGCAGCATATATGAATGTCCTCAAATCTATCTTCACTGGCCCCTGCCTGAATAAGATTGATACTGGCTTTGGGAGGCTTTGTGTGATTGCATTTTAAAAAGTTATCATCTTTATACAGAATATGACCAAGTCCGTGCAGTCTTAACTATGTTCCCAGCGATGGTTTTGTACATAGGATGACTCCAAGTTTTAGCACTTCAGTGACAACAGGACAGCAGCTCTGTCTGTGATATGTCCTCATTGTAATTGCTGGCTATACCATGTGGACCACCAGCAAAGAGTCCTGCCTTGTGCATTCATTTAGCAGATATTTGAGGAAAGTCTAGTATGTGCCTGGCTGTGGGCAAGATAGCAGGTATTCATCAATATTGTGTGGTGTGCTTATTATGAGAGGTCTGTTGTCATTGCTCCTTTAATAATCCACCCAGATTGTTCTGAAGAGTTGCTCTTTCATGCCTCTAGTGAAACTTGGAGGAGAGTTCCTTTTTTGTTTGTGAGTATATTTCTCAGTGACAGCTGTTCTTATAAGACCTTGGAAATTGCTATTAATTTTGAGTAGCCAGAAATGCTCCCACTTAGTCAGCTGTGAGAATTATAGCAGCCCTTTGATGAGTTTTCATTATTTGCATTTCTCAAAAGCTGGAGTGGCTAAAATTCACAGCCACAAACCTGCAGGGTGTGGATGTTTCAAATGCTGTCAGTCATCATGTAGGTATGTCTACTTACAAAAGTCAGGTTATAGCTGATTTGACCACTTAGAGTGCCAGGTAGAATTTCCCCCCTTAATCTTTAAAAATCAGGTACTAGTTAGGTAGCCAAGTGTTATGGGAGTAAGGGAAAAAAAAAAGAAGAAAGAGCTTTGTAAATGAGGAATGAAAATAAAGTACACTTTTATTAGGTGGTAACAGAAGTCAAATGTTTTTCTTTCATCAGTAAGGATTCCACACTTTATTAGTTGTTTTCGGTTTTCTTTCAGTGATTTATAATCCAGTTTTAGCAGCTTAATTGTTATGAAATCATAAAAGATAAACAAGGCTTTTTATCACTCATTTAAATTTCTGTATAAGGGCTGCCATTATTTATATTCAAAGAAATAATGATCCCATTTATCAAAATCTATGCTGTTGCCTCCAAGACCACCTGGGCTTAATATAGGGTCTGGCTCACCCGAAAAGTGAACTTGGCCAAGAGAGAAAGGCTTATAATAAAATCAAACGTTACCATTGCATTTAATTTATCTTCGTGATGGCAGCAGACTGGCCAACCTATCTTATTATAATCTAATAAACATTGGAGTCAGCATTTGGGCATGATGGCTCTTTGAAGATAATTGAGCTGTGTGAGTTCACTGGGAGTCAGAAAGGGAAAAACCAACTCTGAGATCATTAAGATCATTAAGAAATATTACAAAGCAACAGAGAATGCGGACACTATCGCTGATACATATGCACATACATACATAGCTCACCAACTTCATGGATGAATGGATTCTCCATGCTTTCATTTTCCCAAAACTGAAATTCACAGGCAATTCCATAAAATGGCTGCTGGTTGTAAGCAATTATTACTTGTCTTATCTGATGCTGTTGATAGTTCTTCATACAGATCTGTTGTTCAGCCTGCAAATTAGAGGCTTGTGGGTTCAAACATTCAAAAAATTAACAACTCGGGGTTTTAGACTCTACAGTCACTGAAGAAGGGAAAGACAAATTTCATTGGAAGTCAGTAGGCCTCAAAATTACTGATTTCATTTTTCTAATGGCTTTTATTTCAATCTTTTTGTCTTTAGAATATGTTTTATTTACTGAATTGCAGAACAAGCTTGTCATTATGTTTCTCTCAGGCCAAAGAAATGTGCTGTTTTAGCCTCATTTGTTTGTTTCCTGTGTTTTAGTCTGCATAATCACATTTCATAATTATACAAAGTAGGCCATAAGGGCTGTTAAGTTTTCTTCCAGTGTTCTCCAGGCCTACCATGTCTTCCACAAATATCCAATTTATTTGATCTCCGTCATCATTTTTAACTTAAACGTACAATTTTCCCATAAGAGCTCAAATATCTTTGTATCATTTCCCACTCCTGCTGCAAAGATAATGGTTGTAGCAGGAAAAGATACCATTTTAAGGAATTTCTCATGAATACTGCATTCCCGTTTGTATCTGTCCTTTTTCTATTCTACAACCTCTTGAAAAGTACCGTGCTTCATGATTATAAATCCGGCCCTATTTCCCTTCTACATACCTTTGCCTTTCTTCAAATAAGAATGCTGTGAGGATTTTGCAGGAAGTCAGGACATTCCTCAGAGGCAATGTAGCCAAGTATCTCTGTGGTATCCAAATGCTACTCCTTCTTACTCAGCATACAGAGATTTTCATCATCAGTACTTGAGTTACAGAATTTCAGAGCTGAACAGAAACTTAAAACATCTTAGGTCAACTCCTTCATTTTAATAGGTGATAAAACTGGGTTTTTTTACATCGCTCGAGAATATACCAGCAGCTCCGTGCTGAACTGAGACTTCAAAATCTGATTGCCCCAAATCCCAGGTTATTAAAAGAAAAAGACATATGGCGCTAATTTAACTGTTCCATTAAATCTGTAAAGAGAATAATCACTTTTTACTGTTTCTATAAAGATGATGCATGCTCATTTATAAAAATTTCACGTAATACAGAGAGAAAACAACAGATTGCCCCAAATCATTCTCTAAATATAATTAATGTTACTATTTAATGAACATTATCTTACATACTTAAATGAATAGGCACAGATAAAAGGATGGATATATAGATTGATAAAAAACTAAAATGAGAAAAAGAATAAATAATTTTATAACATTAGGGTCATTCTAAATATCGTATCTTTAGTTGCAAACGGTAAGTTTAATTTTACTTGAATTTGTCAGAAGTGAAAGAAAATGAAATTGAAGAAATTACTGAACTTCAAATTAAATGTTGCTCCACAAGAAGTTTTAAGTTCTCTAAAATATATAGGACTTTAAGAAAAAAGATTATAAACAAACATTAGAATTTAGTTGCTAGTTTTCAAATGTGTTTCTAGTTTACAAATGACCAGTTGTGTTTCCCTTTTATGAATGATCAACTGACTCTTCTAACAAAGTTAAGATCAGTACACTTATGTTTACTCCCATCTCCCAAATTTTAAGTCATTTTGTATTATCTTTTTACACTGTCAAGATATATAGCATTCACATTCTTTTATACCTAAATTCATATAATTATATATTATTAAACATTGTACATAGACTTATATAATTATATATTATTAAATGTTGTGATTTAAAAAAAATTTTTAACATTTATTCACTTTTGAGTGACAGACAGAGCATGAGTGAGTGGGGTGGGGGCAGAGAAAGACGGAGACACAGAATCTGAAGCTGTCAGCACAGAGCCCGACACAGGACTTGAACTCACAAACCGTGAGATCATGACCTGAGCTGAAGTTGGATGCCCAACTGACTGAGCCACCCAGGCGCCCCTAAATATTGTGATTTTAAATAGAGGGGACATTTACTTTACCATAATTTCTTCATTCCTGAGATCTTTGTATTGTGCTATCTCTTGGTTATTTTTTGATCATCCAGTACATTTTTGAAAAGATGCAGCTTGATGTGTTTTACCAGAGTTCTTGTGTGCTTGAGAATGTCTCTCTGTGGCCTGTGCACTTGAAAGACACTTTGGTTAGGCATAAACTCTTCGGGTCATGTTGACTTTTCCCTTAGCACATTTCATTTTGCATTGTCCCTTACTCTCTATACTACATGCTAATCTGTGTTTTCATTGTGTTCATTCTAGGTTTGTTTCTTCTACTGGGGCTTTCATTCTAATAAGTGTTTTTTGCTTTTTCCCCATTCTTTGTGGAGTGCTTCTGGCCCACTTTTTTTTTTCTTTTTCTCTTTTTTTTAGTAGGTTGTGGGTAGGGAGAGGTAGATAGTGAGGGTGTGGTGGTACTGATTTTTCAATCAACTTTTTTTCTTTTTTTCTTTTTTTTTTTGGCTTGTCAGTTTTTGCTGAAAGCTGGACATGGTGTATTGGATGAAAGGAATTGAGGTAGATAGGCCTTCGGTGTGAGGTTTTATGTTCATTGGCTAGAATCCAGGCTGTGCTTGCTGTTTGCTGTAGCTGTGGTATCAGAGGCTACCGTTTTCCCAGGTGCCCTTGTTTTGGTCTTCCTGGTCTTTGGGTTTGGCTAAAGACTTCTTCAGTAGAGCCTGGGGCTTGTAGCTCTTTCCGCTGTAATCAGGAGGCCTCTTGATGTGGTGGTGAGGTGTGGCCAGAGGGAAAGGGAAAAGCCTGCATTGGCCTTTGATCAGGTGTCCTCTTTTAGTGAGCCTGCTGTGGGGCATTTTACTTTCCCCAGGTTTGGTTATCCCAAAGCGCTTAGATTCTGGTACAAGTTTCCCTTGAGGGCAGGCCATGTTAAGGACAACAGAGAACTTTGGGTGTATTTCAGAATGATTACTTTTTCTCTCCTGCTGGAAAGTAGCAGATTTTTCTCCCATCTCAGGATGAGAACCTGGCTGGACTCCTGGGGGTAAAACTAACAGAAGTGTGCAGACCCCACACGTACCCAGAGTTTTTAACTCAAATACTAGTCTGTACTGAGCCTCCAGTAATTCACCAGTTACAGTTTATTTATTTTTTAAAGTTTATTTATTGAGATTGAGAGAGAGAGAGAGAGAGAGAGAGAGAGAGAATGAACAAACGGGGGAAGGCAGAGAGAGAGGGAGAGAGAGAATCTCAAGCAGGCTCTGCACTATCAGCTCAGAGGCCTGTGTGGGGCTTGATCTCACAAACCGTGAGATCATGACCAGAGCCCAAATCGAGAGTTGGAGGCTTAACCCACTGAGACAGCCAGTGCCCCTCACCAATTACAGTTTAAATTGTTGCTGCCTCTCCTGGATCCAGCTACAGGCTTCTGCACCCAATAGGATATGGTTCTCAGTCTCTTCCTGCTTGTCTCTCTAGTTTGGGGACATTAGTTTGCCCCATGACCTCAGCTCTCTGATGGATCTACGAAGAGCTGTTGATTTTTAGTCTTTTCAGCTTTTTTCTTGTTGTGAGGGCAAGGGTGATGGCTTCCAAGCTTCTCAACGTGTCAGATCACAAGCCAGAAGTCCTATTTGAATAGTTTTAGATTTATAGCCTCCCCTGTTATTAACAACTTACACTACTATAGTACATGTGCCACAACTAGTGAACTAATATTGATCCATTATTATTGTTTACATTTTTGAGATTTTCTTAGTTTTTACTTAACATCCCATTTCTGTTCCGGGATCCCATCCAGGAATCTGTCTTACATTTTATTGCGACACTTTTTTATACTTACCTAATTTTGATGACCTTGACTTTATTGAGGAATGCTGGTCAGGTATTTTACAGAATGTTCCCTGTTGGGATTTGTGTAATGCTTTTCTTGTGATTAGAGCTGTGGGTTTGGGGAGGAGAGAACTACAGAGGTAAAAGTGCCATTATGATCATGTCAGATGAAAGGGACAAACACTGTCCGTGGGGCTTATCACTGTTGATACTGATCTCGATCACCTGGCTGAGGTTTCTCCCAGTTTCTCCCCCGGAATGTTACATGGCTTCCCCCTTTTCTACACTTACTCTTTGGAAGGAAGTCCCTGTGCACAGCACACATTTTAGTCATGGAGAGGTATGTTCCACGTCCTTCAGGGTGAGATAGCCACAAGTTATTTGGAAATCTTGTGCGTGGAGGGCTTGTCTTTCCTTTCCCGTGTCTGTCTTTATTCAGTTGTTTGCTTGTCTGGTCATATTTTGGCTATAAGCCAATACTAGTTTTTTTGTTTTGTTTTTTTAAATTTTGTTTTCAGATTATTTCATCTTTGGCCTTTAGGAGCTCTTTCAGTTAATGCTTGTGCTCCTTTGTAACACTCCATCTTTGTGCTTTGAAGTTTCTGGGCACTTCCTTTTGGGCACTATGAGATGCTTCAGGCTTAGCTTACATCTTCCCTGTCCCAGTCCTTGAGTCAGCCATTTGTTTCAGAGCTGGCTCGCTTTTCCACCCCTCTCCCCTCACGGTCTCTTCCTTCAACCTGTGTACTTCTTCAGCTCTTCTTTTGAGATGATTTTTGTGGTTTCTGCAAGACCATGAGTAACTTCTTTCCTTTTTTTTTTTTTTTTAAAGTTTCTTTCTTTTAAGAGAGAGAAAGACAGCATTTGCAAGTGGGGTAGGGGGAAGGGCAAAGAGAGAGGGAGAGAGAGAATCCTAAGCAGGCTCCACACTGTCAGCATGGAGCCCGACATGGGGCTCGATCTCACAACCATGCGGTCATGTCCCAAGCCAAAGTCAAGAGTCAGATGGGCTCCCAGCTGACTGAGCCCCCCAGGTGGCCCATGAGTGACTCCATGTCTGAACCCCTCTGGCTGTCTCTGGCCCGTTCTTCATGTGGTGGTGGTTCTTTATCTGCCTTTGCTTACATGTCCCTCATCCT
The DNA here is from genome assembly GCF_018350155.1 of Leopardus geoffroyi. Classification (NCBI taxonomy): domain Eukaryota; kingdom Metazoa; phylum Chordata; class Mammalia; order Carnivora; family Felidae; genus Leopardus; species Leopardus geoffroyi. Next base: position 41,790,811 of record NC_059336.1, on the reverse strand, counting down.
CCTTCTCACCCCTACTCATTTAGTCATTGTACCAGTCTGGGTTCCTCCTAATGGCATCTCATCTTTCAGTGCAGCGGACTAATGGCTGGGGGAACAGCAGCGTATCCCGGGGCGAGGGGAGGACAGATACTGGCGATGATGAAGGCAGCAACCTACTACGTGCCTGACCTTCTGCCTGGGATTTTTCTGAATCTCTTTCCACCGGTTTTGTCTTTGTGACACATACTGTCTTCCTTTCTGGTGTTCGTGAGGGCTGTGGGATCACTGTGGGGTACACGCTTGGCCTCAGACCTTTCCTCTCCTTAGTAGTGTGAGCTTCCCCAGGTCCTTCCCCACCCCCACAGCCCTTACCCGCCTTCCTCTCGCTGCGGCTGTCCCCTGCCTTTTCCTCGTCCCCAGATTTAGCCCTTTAATCGCAGTGTAGTGGGCTGCCCGAGAGTTTGCATGCCTGCCTTGGTGGGCAGCTCATGATGTCAGCGGTCTGGGGGCGAGGTGAGGGTGGCCCCGGCAGCTCCCCGTCTCCCCACTCCCGACAAGCTTTCCCTGGGTGCTGCCCAGGCTGCAGGGCAGAGCCCTGCCACTTTCCTAGTTTGGAGACACAGTGTTTCCTTTTCATCTCTTCTCTTGTTTTTCGTGCTTTTGAAGGGGAACAAATAAAGCTCCGCCAAAATAAATATAATTATTTTAATGGAGGCAGTATTTTTTTTTTTTTTTTTTTTACCTTCAACCAGAACTGTTCCCTCACATCTTATCGTTTGTAGAAAGGTTATTTTCTGGTAGAATCATACTTTCCAACACGAGACACCCTCTCCATGAGAGTTATAAGGGGGAAATCATGGCCCTTGTTCTTTATGAAAATGAAAGTGTAAGGAAAGTCATTTTTCCCTCGTTACTGAATCCCAGTATGTTGATAATTTGTATATGAATCACATTTACCTGAGTCGCTCTCGAATTTAGTTACTGTAAGGAATATAGAACTTAAGGAACTATGATTTTTAGAAATGTAGGACACTGTGTTTCCTTTATCACAGGTTACAAAGGCAATCAAAGAGGACATTGTCCCCCGCCTACAGATTGCCATTCACTGTTCCTGACAGTGTCTCTCATGGAAATCAAATCTAGACCATCTGCTAGATTAAAAAATAAGTCGATAAAAATGAAAGTTTGTGAATATAAAGAACTTGAAAAGAAACAAAAACGTCCAGCAAATATAATTTATCTTATTTACAAATTTCTGTTTAACATGAGGAAACCAAGCAAGCAAACAGAAGATGTTGATGTATGTCAGACATGAGTAGAGAAATCAGGGACAGTTCGGAACCGCCCCCTTTCTAACCCTTTCTTGTGTTCTTGTTGGAAATGTTACTTTTCAGACAGCAACACTTTGGGCAAAATGGAAGAGTTTTTCTTTTTTTTGTTTGGCGTGTTTATGTGTGTTTGTTTTTTGTTTGTTTGTTTTGCCCATTTGTTTGTCTGTTTTGGCTCTCCAGGCACTTTATTTAAACTGACCAGTGGCTTTGTTGATCTTGGTAAATTATCCTTTTTAAAAAATTTAAGTAATTCACAATCCAGCCATGAAACCTACGGAGGATTGCTTCTGCTGTCTGTTTTAACAGAAACGAGGCAGTCACTTTGTTCTTGAAGAGAGAAAAAGTTCAGGTTCCTTCTCTGTTCTAGAGCTCTAAACTCTTCTAAGGATTTTTATAATGTTACTGTCTTTTTTTTTTTAAATATAATTTATCGTCAAATTGGTTTCCATACAACACCCAGTGCTCGTCCCAAGTGCCCTCCTCCATGCATAATATTACTGTTTTAAGAACGAAGCAGTAATTCCTGTCTCCTTCCCCTAGTGCAGGCAAAGACTGTGATGGTCCCTTTTCCTTATGGAGGATGGGCTGATTCAGATGGCCGAGTGTGGCTCTGTGTTCTGGGTCAACAGCTGTTGGTTCCCAAATGGCTTCCTGCATCACCTGGCCCCCATTCACTGTCGTATACTTTTTAATATTAGATACTTCTAGTTTAGTATTATTTTTGAGTAAGAGAAATAGCCTTTGAAAGAATATCGGTTTGATATAGCCCACTGACAGTCCATCAAATGAGAATACTTACCCTTGGCAGGTAAAGCAGATGGAAATGTATCTTTGCCCTAGTGGTCGCTTAAAAATGTCAAAGTTTTATGCAGGGTTTAACCAGATGAAATTGCTGATATTCAACCATTTTTAACTTACAAAATTGGCAATTTCATCTCATTTAGCCTAAGAGCTTATAGATAGCAAGGCTTAAACACCGGTGTTAAGATTCTCTAAAAAGGAGAAATCAAGGTCATTTCCATTCTCTCAGAAGGAAGAGAGTTGGAGAGCTGTTTCTGATGTAAATATAATTATTTTAATGGAGGCAGTATTTTTCTTTTATACTTTGTCTCACAGCCTTGCCTTTCTACTTTAATTTGCTCTGTGCCCCAGCCCCACCAAAAGCACATGGACCCACTAGTGTGCATTTCTATCATGATTCATACTGGAATTTCTGCCCCCGTTCCTTCCTCTCTTCAGCTGTGTATAAGGATAGCCACCGTTATTCCCAGTTTTTATTGTGAGAGGAGTAAGCTGACAGGAACGGACTAATCTCATAGGACCGATCCCAGGATGGACTTCTGGGAGCCTGCCTCCCAACCCAGCCCCTTTCCTGTTACCCCCCACTGCTGTTGCTCTCCCGCATGTTCCCATTCCCTTGTTGGGTACCAGTCTTCATGGGGTTCTGTTCACAGCTCTTGGAACTGTTGGCCACTGCTTAGCAGCTATACATCACTCTTCTGGTTTAATATTCTTAAGAAGGGGTTACTTTTTTTCTTCTGAATCCTAGATTCCCAAGGACTTGAAAGGGGTTTTTCTGTACGTTGCAGGCACCCTCTACAGCACTGTTGTGAAACACTCAGAGTCAGCGCTGATTCCTTGTCTCAACTCAGCCACGCCATGACTGTTTAAGTCTAGAACTAACTGTGTTTCCTGGTCTCTGAAGTTAAGTGGTTGAATATTATAGTCCTCTGATTATATGCCCGAAAGTTGTTAACAGGTGTCCTTTTCTTCTTAAAAATCTGAACGACAGCATTACACATACTTTATACATGCCTGTTTCACAGGGTGGTTATTAACAGCACAAAATTTTATCCTCCCTCTCAGAATAGAGTATTGCTGTTGACAACGAGGACAGCTAAATGCTTGCTCCCCACCCGGTTCAGCTGCCTCAAGTCCTGTTAGTGCCCCATTTCTGATTGAGCACACAAACGTGACTATAAATTTCCCCTGACAGAAACCACATCATCTCATCAGCCATATAAGAAAATGACAAAACAACCAACTGTGACAGCATGCCTGCCAAGGTTTCAGCGTCAGTGCTGGGGGGAAACACACTTGTACAAGATAAAATCGGGGCTAGATAAAGCCCAAAAGACAAGCTCTGGTGTACCTGTCTTCTCGAAACTGCAACAGCTGGGAAGTGTGTTTTTGCCAGCGAGGCCAAGGTTCCAGAAAACCCTTTGCTCCCCGAGGCCACATCACCAGTCCAGGGATGGAGAGAGGGTCCAAGAGGATGTGGCATGCTGCTTTTCTTGTAATGAGCAGATCTCTAGCAAATCGTAACAGTAGCTAAGGTCCATCTGTCATTATTTCACTACATCTTCACAGAAACCTGGGGAAGTTTAGGACCGTTGTCTGCCGCCTTTCCGCAGGGAATATTTAGGCAGAGAGAAACACAGCCAGTCAGCTAGATAGTGGTCAAGCCAAGATTCAGACTGGGTGTGCCTTACCTCAGTACCCAAGGTCTTTCACTTTACCTTGAACTGATTTTAAAGCTCCGTGTCATCACCAAAATTGGAACGTGGTGAGAGTAGGAGGAGAAGAGGTGCTCCATGCCACCCACCCCAAGTTTTCTCTGCTTTGGTACAACGCTAGAGTGTGAAAGGAGTAAACATCTTCCCAACCTCAGTTAACTTTAAAAAAGGACATTAAGTCATCAAAGATACCTTGATGAGAGTTAACAAGGAGAATTGCTATTAATAAGAAAACAGAAGATACCTTAGATACCTAATAAAAGATGACAAAAGAGTTGAGCAGACACTTCCCCACAATGACCAACCAGATGATCAGTGAGCATGTGAAAGTGACACTCAACGTCATTAGTCGTTAGGAAAATGTAAACTGGAGCCACAGTAGAGATCAGTGCCCACCCAATGAAATTGCAAAGACAAACCAGAGATGGACCAGATATTGGCAAGGATCTGAAGCAACTGGATCTCTCAGTCCCTGCTCATGGGAGTGTCAGGTGGTTAAACCACTCCAGAAAACCATTCGGTAATTCCAACACAGCTGAACACTTTCATACCCTGTGACCCAGCATTTTTACTCCCAAGACTCTGACCAGCAGAAATCCCTGCATATGTTCATCAGAAGGCCTTTGGGAAAATGTTCATAGCAGCACAATTCCTAATGGCCCCAAACTAGAAACTAACCAGTAGCCCAGTAACACAAGACTATTAAACAAATAAATGGTGGAATGTTCGCATAATGGAATACTGTGTAGCTACAAGAATGAGCAAACTGTTGCTACACACAGCAAGGTGGATGGATCTCACAAACATGAGGTAGGGTGGTGAAGGCAGACACCAAGGAGTTCATAAAGCTCAAAAATAGGCAACACTGAGCCTCACTGTTAGAAGTCAGTCAGGCTAGCGTCAGTCTTTGTAGAGGGTGGGAGAGCAGGGCTGCGAGGCGGTGATTGGCGGGGCCTACGGTGCTGAGCATGTTCTCTTTCTTGATCTGGGTAGTAGCTTCAGTGTGTTGAGATGTTGAAAATTTACCAAGTTCACTTATGTGCACTTTACGTATATTCTTCTACTTTAATACTGAGCTTTTCAAGCACTAAACATATAGGTGCCGGGTCTTAATTTTTGACTGCCACTGCGGTAATAAAAATTTAAATCAACTAAGAGATTTACATGTGTATAAAACAGGGATTTTGTGACACACTGTGACATATGTTTTGGAAGAAACGTTAATTTTTTTTCCTGTATAATCCTTCATCAGCCTCTCAGTTTGTCTGAACTCGACAAGGTGAGGAAGGCAGGAAATAGTGAATTTCACCAACACCAGCAATTATTGCTCCGCTTAGCATTCATTTGACGAGAGCGGCACTGGCTGGTCAGGTGCTCATCAGATTATGGAGTTCTTTCTTGCCTCACGGCCTACAATAAAACTTATCTTTTTATTACGATTTTAATACCTCCAAGAAGAGAAGCACAAAGAAAATAACCATGAAATCCCGAGACCTGGCTAAAAACAAATCCTAAACCTTTATTCTCTAAAGAACAAGGAAAAGATTCAAAGAGAGGTCCTCCCTTCACACGGGAATTCTTCATTTGTAACCATAGCTATAAAAAGGCAATATGGAATGTTTAAGGAACCTGAACAATGGTCTCAGAATGTTTTACAGAATATTCCAGTACTGTGCAAGGTAAGCTTTCATTCCTAGCACAAAAATAATTGAATTCTAGGCGCGAGGAGGGGACTAAAAGAACAAACTTGCGTTTTAACAAATAAAACTTGGGAAACACCCATCTGAGACAAAATATTGGGACTAAGACCTGTCCTTTCTCTGAGTTCCCATCATCTCTCCTCCTCATTTGACCATTGTGGAGTCCTACCCTGTCCGTTCAAGGTCACACAGTAGATTAGTGACTGAGTAGGGGAGGACCTACCATCTTTAAATTTCCAACCTCTTCCTCTTTTCACTCCATGATAGAGACTGCAGATAATAGATAAATAAAAGCCAAAGGTCGTAGGTATGATATTAATGCATCTCTTATAAAATATGTATTTCAGCTTGCTACCCTTGAGTTCCCTCCAAAGAAACTATTTGGAAACAAGGATGAACGAGTGATTGCTGAGAGGCGAAGTCACTTAGAGGTAACAGAATTAAGCTTTGCTTTCTCCGCATAGAAAATTTGCCATCTGATTGACCAGTGAGAATTGTTCCTGTTATACAAACACTATGGCTCTTGTTCACGGATGTGAAGGTGTTGTTTCATTAACAGCGGAGGTGGCTGCGGTGCATCGTAAAGTAACAACATTGGTTTACTTAAAGTGTCCGTCCTTAACCCCCCTCTGGTGTAACAGAACGTTTTTCCAGCTTTGAAGGAGATCACATTTCTTCTAAGGGTTAGGAAGCAGGCTGTGGGTGAGAGCTAACGATTCGCAGAGACAGATGGTCTGTAATACAGATTGAGGTACAAAAGCTTGCTGCAAGAAGCTTGAATTAATTAACTGAAGATAGATAGTATTGCATTATTGTTACTTTTTTGAGAGAGTTGGAAGCAAAAAGACACATACCTATTTTGGTCATGGTGAGGCTTTGTTTGACTTGTTTTAATTTATTCTTCTGAGCCAGCTACATATAGAACTTTGGCTCAGCACAGCTTGTTTTTCTGAGTGCCTCGCTGCCAATACACATTGTTGACTGCTTTATGTAGTTTGTATTCCTTTTCAAGATAGAGTTGCTTATTTGGTTGGAATCTAACGCTGAGGCTAAATCTAGGTGCTAAGGCACGGTCATAGGTATCCTGGGTTGTATCTCCTGCCGTTGTGCCGTTTTGCCTGGCTGGTGTCCCTTGCCACTGAGGCGGGCAGGATAAAATTACAAATAGCTGACTACAGTCTCATGTCAGCAAGCTTTCATGGGGCCTCTCAAATTCCTCTGTGCTACTTATTTAGGAGGAATAATAATAAGACCTGTTGCAAATGAAATCAAGTAAGAGAAGGCCCAAGAGAGCCCCTCCTGAATCATGAAGTGCTACATCAAAATTAGGTTCTATTCTCATTCCTGGTGACAGCCAGTTTGAAATGACTGCCCATGGGATCCACTTAATGCTAGTGAACCAAGGATTAGGGAAACATCCAGAGGCTGGAGGGTCCAGTGAGAGCAAAAGAAGGGGAGAAATGGGAAACTAAAATGAAAGATTAGGAGATTGTGGTCCATCAGGGGCAGCTTAGAGTTTTGAGATCCTCATATAGTCGCTCTGAGGAAAGAAGGATTTTCAGGGTGTAGCAATCCTTCCTGGCATTTGAGTTATACTGGAGGAATGATGCGTTTGAAGAGGTCCTGGGTCTATGAAGTCTGAGCTTTGAATGAATCATGGTAGGTTTCTAAAAATCATCTATGAGTTGGCATGACCCTGATACCCAACTGAAGGACTTGCCTTCAAGGGAAAGGTCATGGTGGTGAGCCTGCTTGATCAAGTTCTCTTAAAGGTTTGCTTTGTATCATACAAAAAAATGTACAAATAATGATAGAACTGGTGATGGTTTATTTATTTTTTTACCTAACCTTTACCCCCTTCAGTTATCTAGACTTGTTTTTAATGGAAGGGTGGAGCATGATAGTGTATAAAAACAAGTTTATAAACCAACAGGAAATATACTATTATCTTTCCTACTTCTCGGGGCTCCTGTTGAATTCACACGGCGCCCGGCTGTGCCACTACAGATTGGGCATCTTGTGTGTTGAGTATTTGTGAGCTCTGCCCTTGGTGACTCCTGTCTTTCCATTCCAGGTTTCAGGGTCAGAGCACAGCTCGGGGGCCTCTTTCATTCCTGGTATTTAGGTGGGCCCATCTTTGTTCTTTCTGTGCCTCCCACCCAATCACCTAGCCCTACTAAGCCATCAATTGTTAAGAACAGAATTCTGTATTGATGTCTCTACCTATACAAGGAGCCATTCCATTGCCTGTGACTGTTATTTACCTGTGGCTTTAGCCTTTAAAGAATGGATTCCATGCCTCGTAGAAATAGGCACATTTTAAATTAAATGCATTTTCCTTATGCTGACGGTTAAATCTTAGAGTATTATGTCCTTTTCAAGGAGCAAGGATAATTCAGTTTCACTTTAGTGGAAAATTAATCTGAGATTCTTGAGTTAATTTCCCACGACTATTGTATCTTTTTTTTTTTTTAATCTAACATCAGAAGCCACCATTTGATTTACTGTATTTTCATGTGAAAATTAACATAATTACTTTCCCTGAGTTTCTGTTCGATTTAATTCAGTATACATTTACTTAATTCCTAATACATGCTGGAGACAGTGCTAGGTATTATATAGAATAATTTATTTCCCTCTAAGAGCATATATTTAAATTCCTATATGAAACTTTACCTAGAGATAAAACTAAATACATAAATACGTACATAAAAATGGATTTCAGTAGACTACCTTTGTGCTAATACGCTCTATATACATAGTTTTGCTCAAACGAAATTATCTGACAATTTTTTAAAATCCAGAAACGCAACTTTATAAACCTCCTCACCCTAAGTAGGCTGTATAAAGTGGTGTTTTAAAGCAGGCATTCATTGGGCTTTGATCTGCCTTTCTATTAAAATAGTTCCAAGATTTAGAACTTGTGTTTAAGTTTATAGGCAGAAAATATAAAATATTTTCATATTAAAGACATAGACACCACGCTGGTTCTTCCCAAGCTATGTAACCTGTTAACAGTACTTATTTGTAAAAATGATGGGTAGTAACAGGAATTTCTAACCGTCATGAGATGTTTTGGAGGTTGAGTTTCTTACTTTGGAAAGAATGATACTAGCTGTGTATGTGGTGGTGGTGATGATGGCAGTGTGGGAGCCTGAGGGTTGTAGCCTGGTTATATTGCACCATAAAAGGTAGAAGTGAGTAAGAAGGCGATGATGGTCGATGGAGGGGTGTAAATATGGCTTCCAGTGCTAGCTCTCACTGATAAATTTGTATGTGGCCCACCCACACAAAGTTATTGGGCCAGCCCTAGTTTATACCTGGAGCCCCATTTTCCAGAATCTGGCCTGCTATTGCTTTGCATCTCAAGCTCGAAAGCTGCCCAGCACTTTTGCTCACAAAGAGCCATAGAATCTTTGAAGGTTTGTAATGTGGTTTATAACATTGCTTCCCTTGAGGCCCTGGAGGAACCAGCACAGTGTAGGTGTACGTGTCCTGGGCAGACCCTGCCATCAGGCAGTCAGAGGATTATGATGGCAACACTCCCCATGTGTGACTTGCTTCCCAGGCTCATACATCCCTTTTTGTAACTTGGATAGCAGCCCAGGAGACATATGCTGGCAGGTAAGATAGTGGAGGTGACAGGAAACGAATACATCAGTCTCCGCTTGATGAATTATTTTGAGAAGAAAGGTTCTGTTTACTGTATTTGAAACCAGGTACCATTAATATTAGGCTGAACCATAAGAAACTGCCATTGTTGTAGGTCAAAGTGACAAAATATTGGCAGAATCCTCTGCTTTCACATAATACTACTGCTATCTTCCATTTACCTGGGCATTCCCTAAGTACCAGGCATAAACAAAATGCTCATATAACATGTCATCTTCTCCCCCAGTTAGCTTGTGAGGTGAGCTCTGTTATCATCTCCATGTTGTAGGCAAGGAGATCTAGGAGGAGGAGGGGGACCAAGAAGGTCCTACCACCAGTCACTGACAAAGCCTCAGCCCACACTACGGCGTCTTTCAGAGCAAGCCCCTGTCATAATAATCAGCATGCTCGAAGTTTGGAATGGAATGGAGTCTTTCTGTAAAGGAAATGTCTTTTCCTTTGAGGAAACATCATCTTCCAGCATTACACCACAATGTTAACTAAGATCCATTGCCTCATTATTTATTCTTAAATACCTTTTTTTTTTTTTTCATTCAGCAAGTATTGAGCACCTACTCTGTACCAGGCAGTGTTCTACAGAACTCTAGAGCAACACAGTGTTTCTCATCTTTTTCCTCATCTCTTAACTGACCCTGACTATAGGAGTGACCTCTCATTATATTTTTGTGTAAGGAAAAATGCTTATCATAATTGTTGATTTTTAAATATTCACTTCATGGCTCATCAAAGGTTCTGAATCTCAATTGGTTATGGCTTTATTTTTAAATTAAAAAACATATTTTTAATTTTTATTTTTGAGAGAGAGAGAGAGAGAGAGAGAGCGAGAGCACGCAAGCTGGAGAGGGGCCAAGAGAGAGGGAGACACAGAATCCAAAGGAGGCTCTAGGCTCTGAGCTGTCAGCACAGAGCCCGGTGTAGGGCTCAAACTCACAAACCACAAGATCGTGACCTGAGCCAAAGTTGGACCCTTAACCGACTGAGCACCCAGGCGCCCCATGGCTTTGTTTATTTTTAAAGCATATGTCTACTGCTTTGTCAAATCATTACTATGCAGATTTATTTTCTATATGAATTGCCAAAGAGTATAAACTTAGAATATCTTCAGAGATTTTTGTGACTTTAAATATTTTATGCAAATATTATATCTAAAAAATACGTAGTACGTTATTATATGTATATCCAAATGGCTATCAAATTGAGTTCTAGTAAGAAAAATGTGGTTGGCCTTAAACACGGCTCTAGAATATACTGCTTCTCAGGCTGCAGTAGTAAAGAACCACTTATTTATGCTCTGTCATTTATTAGTACTTTCGCAAAATGAATGAACATTAATTACTAGAAACATGAAATGAAAAATGAAATAAAAAGGTCATATAAAATGCAAGCATAATTATTGAGCTTACTATATATAGATTCAATAGACATAAAAATACTGTTAAATTGCAATACAGGCCTCCAAAACACATACCACATTTTGAGTAGCACTATTCCATAATGTCCAGGAAACCTCCCCTCCACTTCTGTTAAGACTCCTGTCACTGTTTTGCTTGTACCAAGAGACGGGTTTATGTCCCAGACCTTCCCTGTTGTACTCTTTTCAGTTCCTTGGAGGCAGCAGAATTATCATCTCATTTGATTCTTAGCCTCCCGTGATATTTTTCACATGCTTCACAAATCCATTGAATTATTCAATGAATATCAGAAAATCTGCCCCCATTACCCCCAAATTAATGAGTTTTGTGTTTTGTTTTTGTTGATTGGTGAGAGGTACGTTTTTGGTTACTAATTTCAGGCAACATCATCATCTTACTTGGAAACATTTCTGCTAATCATCTTAACAGTCTATCATTTCAAGGAGTAGTCTGTAATTAATGAAAGTACGTGAAATCCTCTAAAACCATAAAGCTTTCAAGAATAATACAGCCACCTTTGGAAGTAAGAACCTGAGAGATTTCTAGGAAGTTTTCTTCAAAGTACTAAAGAGCATGCAGCAAGCCCAAGGCAACTTCTTTTTTTTCTTCCCCCTTTTCATCTTATATTCTAGGGCCCTGTTAAGGATAAAAAGTGGTGTAGTTGCTAAGCATGTGGGCCCTGGGGCAGATTATCCTGGTCTTGAATCCCTGTGCCTCCCCTTTGGACTTAATGCCACTGCTTCAGTTTCCTTCTCTGCAAAATAAGGATAAAGAACACCACCATCTTCCTAGATTTGACCTTAGGGTTAAAGGGGGTCATGCATGTAGCACAGACTCTAGTACAGAGAAGAACATTCCAGACTGCTGGGCAGTCCAATGATGACAGTGAAGATGGGGGTAGTGGTGGTGGTAACGACGATGACAACAGTGATGGAACCTTTGAGGCATGTTTAGATGTGCTTGAAGAGCCAGAGAAGGACAAGAGAGCACCGCCCTTCAGCAGCCATAACGTGTAACAATATGAGTATCTCAGTTTGTCCCATCTACTTGGAAAATCAGTGTCTGAGGGCAAAGACACCAACATTATGTAAGTATTCTTATTCATGGTGACACCTGGATATCAGGAATCTCTTGCTTTAATACCAGCCTTTCTTTCAGCCTGTAAAATTATACTCTGAAAACTAGAACTGGTTTTTGATGATTTAATCGTGGTCAAGCTGTTATTCATTGTGAAAGAGATAAGAGGCATAGGATCATTATGAAATGAGCACACCTCCTCCACATTTACTTGGCTTTTATTCACAGCTGGTTAGTTCTCTTTGCATGTTTCCTGGGTCATTGGCTGCAAGACTGCCCACTGTGGAGTCCCCAGCTCACACCTGATGCGTCTCCTGAGCTTCTTCCCCTGAACAAATAGACACAGGTCAGTGCCTTTCAGCACAGACGCCCAGAAACATACCTCCTTTCCGACAGTGTTAGGTTTAGTGGCTCACGGCACTAAGGGAGAACATATACAATGGGAAGTACGGGGGCATCCCAGCAAAAACATGTTACAAAGAACTTAAGGTAGGATTTGAGCTTGTTTTAGGTGATTTTGGGGAGTGTAAGAAAGTGGCGCTTTGCTCTGGACTGGTCTCTGGGCTGATTCTGTGAGTGTTTTAATAATTCTTATCTAGAGGGCAAGAAGAAGAGAGTGTTGTTAAAACTGTGATTGATGCGGCACGTCGGTGGCTCAGTTGGTTGAGTGTCTGACTCTTGATGAGTTCTGATTTTGGCTTAAGTCATGATCAAGCCCCTTGGGATCAAGCCCCATGAGATTTTCTTTCCATCTCTCTCTGCCCATTCCCTGCTTGCGCACGTGTGTGCTCTCTCTCTCTCTCTGTCTCTCAAAGTAAATAAATAAAACATTTTTTTAAAACTATGATAAAAAAGCAGTCAGCCATGTTAGCCAGAGTAGGGAGCTATTTGGGCATATTCATGGTTTGTACAGTGTTCATGTTTTTGTCTGTGTTTAGATGTGATAATGGAGCGGTCTTTGTGTGGGGGCGGGGAGGGGAAGGGGAGGCGCCTTCATGATCAGAGTAGCATTGTCCTGTGTTAGTATTCTTTGAAGTTGTTTATGGTTGACAGGAGAATGCTACAACTTAGCTGTGAGTACCAGGCCAACCCCTAGCTGTTTTTCTTGCTTTCTTTCTTTTTTTCTTACAATAAAGGGATGCCCAAAGTTACAGGTATAATCTTTCTAAATGGAAACAGTGCACTAAATGAAGAGCTGTTTCCAAAATAAAGTCTTGATAGTTCAACTGCCTTAGCTACCAAATACAGGTATTAGTGGTGATTGTCAGTCCTGATGCCACCACTAACCCCCACTGCCAAGAGTCACTTTTCTGGCTTATGGTGCCCGCCACACATACAGTCTGGTTCTCCTCTGCCTGTTCTACTTTAGTTTTATGTTAGCTTCAAACCTTAAATTTCTAACAACAGAATCATTTGTTTAGACGTTTTATAGGTTGAGCCCTGTCAATTTCAAAGTAAATTTCAGGAGGTAAAAATCCTTAAGTTTTCTCATTCATTTAGCTATCTTAAAGATATCCAGCAGTTCTGTGCTTAATTTAACATCTCTTCCGTCTACGTTCTGCTGATCTCGCAAAATGGATAATTGTAGAACCATTATTAAACGTAAATGTAAGAAATATTTCACACAAAGGACCATTTTCTTCCTCACTAATGTTTTTTTTTTTTTTTTCCTTTTGGTTTTCTGGTTGTTCACGTTAACTGTTTTCTGTTATTAGTCCATTACCATCATCGTCAGTAGCAAAGCATTTTTGAAGGGGGTTAAGTGGCTGTCAAGTGCATTAGAGGGGATGGAGCCAGTTTGACAGCTGTTTCATCTTGATGCTTCGTGGAGTCAGAAGAACTGAAAAGGCTGTGATACTGGGGCTAAGGTTAGGGAAGGAGACAGAAAACTATGTGATATTGGAATCATGCAGAAGGTTCTAGAGTCAGACCTGGGCTTGAAACCCAGTGTCCGTGTGAACTTGGCAAGTTTCTTCTGTCTCTGAACTTCAGTTTCTTACTAAGTGGCAGAACTAATATCTCTACTCTGTAGAGTTATTGGAATTACATGAGAAATCATATATACTGGGAGTAAGCCACGCCATAACGTGTGGGGAGAAGAATTATGAGAAAGAATGAACTCCACAGGTAAATTGCCAGTCAAGAAGTCATTTTATATGACAAAAACCCTTATCCTATCAATGTAAGTGGTGCTTCATGGTCACATCAAAGATCGTGAGTCTCCAATTGGAAGGAAAATACTACTTTGGTTTCCATGATTAGTTGTTGGTTTAGGAAGCCAAGATTAAATGTTACCCAAGAGAGTAAAGACTTTCAAATCCACATGGAGGCCTGGAGCGGGAAGGGAAGCACCCCCATACTGCCTTCAAACAGTTTTATTCTCTTGACATTTTTCTCCCTCTCTTCCTCCTGTTCTTCCTCCTCCCCCACACCCTCAAGGCATCCTGTATGGGGCAATGGCTAGCAACTCAGGAACTCAAAACACAAAGTGGAAAACTTGTTCTCCATCGTTGGGCTTGTGACCTAAAACTCTAAGCTGGCAATCAGGATCTCCATTTCTTTATTGATTATGATTAAGTCAACTGAAACATCTCCAAGCTTGGAGCACGTCCTTCAGTTCAGATGTCTTCTCCTCAGAGAGACCTAAGTGGAAGCAGCCTTGACCCATTAATCCCCACCATATCCCCCTATAGTGTCTTGATCACAACACTTAGTAGCAGTTGGAGGGAACTTTTGTCTGTTGGTTTGGCTTTTAAATGCTTTATATTTTACTAGAAGGTAAGTTCTGTGATGACAAGGATTCTAGCTGCCTTGTGTATTTGTTTCCTCAGTGTCTAGAACAGTATCTGGCCCTTAATAGATTCTCAGCAAATGTTTGTTGAATGAGCAGTTAAAGCCATGCTGAACAGTATATGCACATATTCTGAAAAAAAAATTTTTTCTTTTCTCAAAAAGAGAGCATGTGTTTGAACTTGGGTTTGAATGCCAGCTCTGCCACTTTGTAGTACGCCACTGGGCAAACTCCTTACCCACTCTGAGTTTCATTATTCTCAGTGTAGAATAGGATCAAATGAGAACAGTATGTAAAAAGTACCTAATAGAAGGTGTAACCCATAATACATCCTTAATTGATACAGGATAATGGTTAAAAATGTACACTATACTTTCCAGTAAAGCTGTTTGCGAATCCTTGCTCTGCTGCTTACTGACTAGGTAACCTCTCTGTCAGGCTGTCTCCTCATCTATAAAATGGTGATAATAATTGTACCCACTTTGTATAATTGTGAGGGTTAAATGAGATGATTCATATAAAATACAAAATACTTGGGTGCCAGGTACATAGCAAACCCTAGAAATGATCATTGTTTTTGAAAATGTTGCTACCTCGTAGTTGCCGTATAGTGACTTATATAGTAAGTATACTTTTATAATTAAACATTTAAAGTCCCTAATTAATGTCATGGGACAAAGAAAAGGAAATAAAAGGTCTACCTATTGAGAAGGAAGAAATAAAGCTGTCTTATTCACAAATGATATCATTATCTATGTAGAAAATTCAAAATAATTGAAACACCTTTTGGAATTGATAAGCCATTATGGCAAGATTGCAGGATACATTAGTTAATTGCATTCCCCTATACCAATAATTAACAAGTGGAATTTGGAATTAAAAACACAGTGTAATGGGGCACCTGGGTGGCTTGGTTGCTTTAGCATCTGACTATCGATTTCAGCTCAGGTCGTGATCTCACAGTTTGTGAGTTTGAGCCCCACACTGGTCTCTCTGCTGACAGTGGAAAGCCTGCTTGGATTCTCTCTCTCTCTCCCTGTCTCTCTGCCCCTTGCCGCCCCCTCCCCCCAAATAAATAAACTTAAAAAAAAAACACAGTGTCCTTTACATTAGCACCCACAAAAAGGAAATGCTTAGGTAAAAATCTAACAAAGTATGTATAAGGTCTATATGAGGAAAACTATAAAACTCTGATGAAAGAAACCAAAGAACCAAATGAATGAGGTATTTCATGTCATGAGTAGGGAGACTCAGTGTTGTTAAGATGCCAGGTCTTCCCAACTTGATTTATAAATTCATTGTA
Organism: Leopardus geoffroyi; assembly: GCF_018350155.1. NCBI lineage: Eukaryota > Metazoa > Chordata > Mammalia > Carnivora > Felidae > Leopardus > Leopardus geoffroyi. The sequence continues at coordinate 41,775,030 of NC_059336.1, read as the reverse complement.
ATCCCAATCAGAATCTCAGCAAGTTATCTTTTGACTATGGACAAACTGAAGTTTAAATGGAGAGGCAAAAGTCTGGAATAGCCAATACCATATTGAAGGAGGAGAACAGAGTTGGAGAACTGACACTACCCAACGTCAAGACTTACTAGAAGCTACAGAAATCAAGACAGTATGTTATTTGCAAAAGAACAGACAAATAAGTCAATGGAGCCCAGAACTAGACCCACGTAAATACAGTCAAGTGATATCTGACAAAGGCACAAAGGCAATACAATGGAGCAAAATAGTCTTTTCAACAAATGGTGCTGGGACAACTGGATATCCACATGCCAAAGGGGAAAATAATGAACCTAGAGCTAGATCTTACATCCTTCACAGAAAGGAACTCAAATGGATAGTAGATCGAAATGTAAAACACAAAACTCTTAGAAGCTAGCATAAGAGAAAACCAAGATGACCTTGGGTGTATGGTGATAAACTTTTAGATACAACATCAAAGGCACAGTCCATGAAAGATATAATCGATAAGCTCAAAGTCATTAAAATTGAAAAATTTTGTTCTACAAAAGCCCACACCTAGAGAATGAGAAGACAAGCCACAGACTGGGAAAAACTATTTGCAAAAGATATCTGATAAAGGACTCTTACACAAAACAATACAGTGAACTTTAAAAAGTCAACAATAAGATGATGAAAAACTCAATTGAAACATGGGCAAAGACATGAACAGACACCTCACCAAAGAAGATATACAGCTGGCAAGTAAGCGTATAAAAAGGATGTTCATCAACATCATGTCATTAGGGAATTGAAAATTAAAAAAAAAAAAAATGCTATACCTCTCCACACTTATGAAAATGGCCAGAATAAAACACTAAGGACATCAAATGTTGATGAGGCTGTGGAGCAACAGGAACTCTCATTCATTGCTGGTGGGAATGCAAAATGGTGTGGCCACTTTGGAAGACAGTTGAACGTTTCTTATAAAAATAAAGACAGTCTTAATATTCAATTCAGCAGTTGCACTTCTTGCTGCTCACCCCAATGAGTTGAAAACCTATGTCCTCACATACACTTATATGTGAATGTTTATAGCAGGTTTATTTATAATTGTCAAAACTTGGAAGCAATCAACATGTCCTTCAGTAAGTGAACAGATAAACCATGGTACACGAACCAAAAGTTAAATATTACTCAACCCTAAAAAGATATGAGCTATCAAGCCATGAAAAGACATAGGGGAACCTTAAATCTATACTACTAAGTGAAAGAAACCAATCTGAACACTATATACTATATGATTCTAACTATGTGACATTTGGAAAAAGCATAACTTATGGAGATGGTAGAAAGATAAGTGGTTACCAGGGGGAAGGGGGAAGGGAGGGATGAATGGGTGGAGCACAGAGGATATTTAGGGCAGTGAAACAACTCTGTATGATGCTATCATGGTGGATACATTATTTGTTTGGCAAAAGCCCACAGAATGCACAACACCAAGAGTGAACCCTAATGTAATCTATGGACTTTGGATGATGATGATGATGATGATGTGTCGGTGTCATTTCATTGCTTTATGTAAGATGTCACACTCTGGTGTGGGATTTTAATAGTGGCTGCGGGCATGTGAGGGTAGGGGTGTATGTGGGAAATTTTTTTACCTTCTTCTCAATTTTCCCGTCAACCTATAACTGCTCTTAAACATATCATCAATAACAAATTACAAATAAATCATTATGCAATCATCATACATTTATAATCTCCTTTCTTTCCTTCTTTTTTTTCCTCAATCTTCTTTCACTTCTACCCTCACATCCTCCAATTTTTCCAGTGTCCCTTTATTGCTTTGCTAAAGAAAAAAGAAGGAAGAAAAATGGATGGATGGATGGATTTGACATCATTACACGTTTTTCTTAAGAGTATGAATTTAATCTGTTAAAAGAAAGGTAATCATCCTCTAAACAAATAATATTTTTCATACGTATTTTATCCACTTTTAAGCAAATGATAATTTATATTCCATTAAGATTGGCTCACGCCTTACTCTGAAACTTTAAAGTCACTATTTTGTCTCTTTACCAAGCACCATTTTTCTTCACTCTTTCTTTCCAAACTCAGATGTCTGTGTATATGATCAGTGCTTCTCAGAGTCTGCAAATTAATGAGGTGCCTATCCAGTGGACAGCCTTCACAAATTAAAACATTTCAACACAGAAACCAAGAAGGAAATCTCTTGTAATTGGATGTAACCATAAAATAAGGTTAAAGGCCACTTGGAATACTGATGTAATTGACAAATAGTTGCAAAGATCCTTTCCCCCTATAATTTTCGTATATTACTACAAAGACTTTTTCACATTGATATTAGGTTCAGAAGACCTTTGTGCTCTTCTCTCCTGTAGTATCACTTGGGATATTTTAGGTGACCTATTATTACATTTAATTACAGAGTATAATTTGTAAAGACTTTTTCCTTCAAGTGTCACTTTAAAAAAGTCTCAATAGAGGTTGCCCTTTCCTATACCTCTTAACTTTCCACTGTACTAAAACTAAATGCCCCTTCATTCTGTCAACTTAATGTGAAGATCTAGAAGGACTTGAGCACATTCATTTTAGCATCAAAATGTGTCTAGAATTTCCCATGGGAAAGGAGAAAACATCTTTATTGAAGGACATCGCCCCAGATCTCCTTGGTAATCTTCTTTGGCAATTCTTTCCAACCCATTCTGGTTCAAAAGAGGAATTAGGTTTACCTAAGAATATAGTGTTTGTTAATATCAGGTGTTAAAAGAATTCTTAGTATCCAAGAATGTAATCCTGGTACATTTGCACATTTCTGCTCCTCCAGGGTTTATGCAAACTATCTTCAACTTTACAAACATTGATGCATTAAAGAAACTTTGAGATATCATGACATAGATATTAATGGTCTATTCTACCTCCTGTTTTCACTTTATTTCTCATGACAATATTTATGAAACCTCAGAAAGAATAATGTAATGAACCCCTGTGTGCCCTCCCATATCATTCAACTTCAACATTTCATTAGCATGTGTCCAGTTTTGTTTCATTTCTACCCTTAGGTATGGCATTACACACAATTTAAAGCAAATACCACACATTATATATTTTAACCATAAATATTTTAGGATGTACCTCTTAAAAAGCAAGACACTCAGGGTGCCTGGGTAACTCAGTCAGTTGAGCATCTGACTCTTGGTTCTGTGCAGGCTTTCAGCTGATTGACCAATGCCACCCACATTAGGGAGGACAGTCTGCTCAGATCGTACTCAAATTGTACTCAGTCTGTGTACTCAAATGTTACTCCCACCCCAAAACACCTTCACAAACAAACCAGAATGTTTGGCCAAATATCCGGGCACCCCATGACCCAGTCAAGTTGATGCATAAGGTTAACTGTGACAGAAGCCATTCTGTTCACCCCAGATACAGCTGCAATGGTAATTTTTCCATTTGTTGGGCTTTTGATATTCTAATATCAGCCCCAACTACAGTCCCACCTCATATGCTGTCCTAGCAGTAAATCAGTAACATCTGTCATCTCTCCAGGCCCCTTGCTCATTTACAAGGTGTTTGGGGCTTGACAAATACCTAACAGAGATTCTCCAACTCTTTCCTGTTTATAGAAATAGCATCCGATGAAAGTAACGCAGCACAGCTCGAGATGGCAGGCTTAAGAGCTGTGCATGCTCTGTTCGTGGAGGTCAGCATACCACATTTTTCATTTCCCTGGTTTCTTTTAGAAGCAAAATGAAATGAAGCCTGAACATTGCAGTGTTAAACAGCTGGAGGGTTGTTCCTGCTCTCCTCCTAGATACAGCGCGGCATCGCTATTTGTTTTCTTTTATTAAATGTCTCATTGCCTCTGAAACAGAAGTAGAAATCACAAGTGGCATGGACCAAAGGAGCCTGCAGCCTAAGCTTACTTCTCTGTCGCCCATACCTGGAAGTAACTTGCCTGCTTGTTCGGAGACAGATGTCAGCTTCAAGTTGCTACTGACCTTATTGTTTACTCTGCTTAATTAAATACCATTTTAATATTTTCTCATCTGCCTCCCCTTACAGCTCACATTCATGCTGCGGCACAACACGGGTGAGAAGGAAAGGTCTTTTAAGCCAGAGCACTTAATTAGCTTCCAGGCCCCAGGGGGAAGCATTGCATAGAAATACAGCTAAAAGTAGGGAAAAGAGTAGCCATACCTGAGATGCAGCAGTTGATGGTTGAGAAAACGCTGACCACCTTCTGATGATGCCCATGTTATTAAAATTGTTCTGGGGGTGCTGGGTGTCTCAGTCAGTTAAGGGTCTGACTTTGGCTCAGGTCACGATCTCATGGTTCATAGGTTTGAGCCTCACCATGGGATCTGTGCTGACAGCTCAGAGCCTGGAGCCTGCTTTGGATCCTGTCTCCCACTTTCTCCTTCCCTTCCCTGCTCATCCTCTGTCTCTCCCTATGTCTCAAAAATAAATAAACATTAAGAAAAATGTTTTTGATTGTTTTGGAATCAGTGACCATTTTGAATCCCATATATGATAGTGACATGTTTGTATCATCAATTTCTGCTAGTATCCCTGCTTATTGGGTTATGCTTGCTCATATCTGCCAGAGGCTACTAATTTTTCTCTTCCCCCTTGGTGTAAATCAAAGAATGGCCCCAACTCCCACCCGTAAGGTTCTTAGTCCCTTCCAGGCACTGTCAGGTGACCATTTAGTGCCCCCTGACTGTATTGTTTTACATGCAGTAACAATCTTGTTAAGACTCATTGGAGGAGGAAATTCCTCATACATTAAGATATTATTATAAAATAAAATGTGGTATAAGATATAGTAAATAGATTTAATTATAGATTATATTATACAGATATAGGCATAGCTATAAATATAGTTATATAGGTATAATCTAGAAATAGATTATAGATGTATATGGAGATGTCAATAGATATAATTCAGTATTGTGTATAGATACATGGAAGTATTCGTATAAAATAAAAATCTGTTCTTGTTGTAAAAACATGCAACACAGGAGTTCCTGGAAATGACGGCAGCATGGCCCAGTTCCCTTAGTGCTGGCCACCATTCCAGCTTGCTCCTGGGGCGATGCCACAGTCCAGCCCAGTGGATGTTAGCTAAGATATGGGGCAGGCTGGGAGCTAATTTGTAGCTCTTTATCTTCTGAATGCTCTGGAATCATTCTGACCATGAACTGACTTAGGCCCAGTGCATGAGCCAGTCACCTCAGTCTTATCACCTAAGGTTGCAATAAAACTTGCATTTTAAATTCTTTAAAAATGCTTGTTCATCCCTAAGAAGATAACGAGTAAGGTTGCTGTGAATCAAAAAGTCTTCATCAGAAAACCAAAAATGCTGAAGACTAAGAAAAATGCTGGGGAGGGAAGAAAGCTGCTGGAGCCAAGAGCAAAGACGACCCCCACCCAACCCCACCCCCATCACCCTGGCTGGCTTCCCAAGCTGGTTAGCAGGGACCACTAAGCAAAGGACTCTCTCTTCACATCTAAAGCTGGGATCCCCCTTAATCACCACCAACCCCAGCCCCATCCTGTAGCAAACACATGCTGTGTGCTGTTCTGTGACCCTTTGACTTTCCCATGGTTCTGGCCACGGCCCTGGAGAAAAGCCGTACTATGTGCTACAGCGCCCCAGGGCTCGCTCGCTCTCTCCCTCTCTCCCTCAGGCTGCAGCCTAGTGGTTAGAGGGAAGTGAGGCCTGCCTCAAACAGTAAGAGACGAAGTATGGATAAATGTGCCTGCCTCCTGTCATTACAGATGACTCAGAAGCACAGTCTACATGTCTCTCGAAGGGTCCCCAGCAGGACCAAGTGCTGCCCTGGACAGTAATCTGTGCATCGACAGCCCTCTACTGGCCACCTCCTTTTCCCACTCTGACTTTCCCGCCCCTTTACCTCTGCATCCGAGATCATCTGTATATAATCTCCCTCTGTCTCTGCTTTCACAGGGTCTCAAATAGAGGCACTTGCCCAGAGGTCATTGCTCTTACAGTTGGGCATATATCCCTTCTGACCGTTTTTCCAATGAGAGAGAGATTTTAAAACTTTTTTTAAAAAATCAGTGCCAATTATGGGTATGCTCAAATAGTTGTACTAGGCTTTCCTGGAAAGCAGTTTTCTGCATCCTGGGAATTCCATTCCCCTTTCCCTTGCAGCAACCCTTGCGATACCTTTTGGTATTTTCTTACAAACTAAAATTGCATTTGTGTATTGCTTCCTTTTTTTTTTTTTTTTTTTTTTTTTTACTTTTGAAAGTTTATCTTGAGAGAGACAGCGTGAGTGGGGGAGGGGCAGAGACAGAGAGAGGGAGGCAGAGAATCCGAAGCAGGCTTTTGCATCATCAGCGTGGAGCCCGACGTGGGGCTCGAACCCATGAACTATGAGATCGAGACCTAAGCTGAAACAAAGAGTTGGGCACTTAACCCACTGAGCTCCCCAGGTGCCCCACCATTTTGGTTTTTGGTCCTCTGTATGTGACATAATACTTCTCTGACCCTTACAAAAGCTCTGTCTGTACCCAGGGTTCTGAGCTTTCCCGGTTCTACTTTGGTGAACAGCCCCTCAGTTCTGCTGGTTGTTCCATGTACATTCTCTCTCTTGTGTCCTTTATTTCTCTAGGAGATTTGTGTGATGATTTCCTCCTGTCAGGGTTTTTCCTCTTATTTCTTTCTGGAATACCATTTGATTGTGTTGATCCCCTGGTCTTGTCCTCCTTGAATTTTCCTGTCTCTTATATTTGCCATTTCTTTCTGTCTCTTTCTCCTCCCCCCTCCCTCCTTCAGTTGGTCCTTCTCCGCAAAGTGTTTGCGAAGCACTGCACAACGCGATCCTTTTCCTTCTTCCTGACCTTGTTTTAACATTGTGCTTATGACTTTTGCACCTTCTCATGCTGTTACAAGCCTGAAGGCCTAGCTTCTTCCTGAAATGATCAATTATATTTATTTCCATTGACATCTGTATAGCTCCTTGTCATACATTCCTTTCGTTGCAATAGCCCAGAAGACATACACAGAATTCTTCTTGTGTGTCTGTTTATTTTAAGAACCAATTTCTCTTGGGACGCCTGGGTGGCTCAGTCGGTTAAGCGGCTGATTCTTGACTTCACCTCAGGTCATCATCTCACAGTTGGTGAGTTCAAGCTCCAAGTGCGGCTCTGCACTGAATCCCAATCCCTGCTTGGGATTCTCTCTCTCTCTCTCTCTCTCTCTCTCTCTCTCTCTCTCTGTCTCCCTCTCTCCCTCCCCCACTCGCTCATTCTTTCTCAAAATAAATTGAAAAAATAAAACTTTAAAAAAAGAACCACTTTGTCCAGTCTCTGCTAGTTCTCAGCTCACTGTTTATATCAACATCTGGCAGTCACCCTTTCTCTTTTATAAATTTGAATTAGGCTTTCTTGAAGATGCTTCGATTCCTTTCACTCCATTTATTTAGATTTGTTTTCCAAGTAAATTGTGCTTTTATTAAAGGTGCTCACTGTGGCCTTTGCCAGTGAACTTCTGTACTGTCCTTTGTTGCTTCTGAAACTGTATCTTTATTTTAGAATTCAGGTAGTTGTTTTGTTTTTTTTTTTTTTTTTCCCTTGGATGATCCCCTTTTTTTTTCTGTGTGTGTTGCTTATATTTCATAACAGTAATGAATCATAGCACATGTTGCAGTCCTTTGAGATGATACTTGGGAGAAAGAAGAAATGGGTAAGAACATCAGTTTGTCCCAATTTCACTCAACATTTTGTCTTTATTGTTTGCCTGTGTAAAGCTCCCGTCCATTTTTAGATAGGCTTATTTCTGTTCCCAGGAATTCACTGCAATGCGGTTACATTTACATATATAATATTCATTCCAGGCAACCAAAAAAAAAAGAAAAAAAGAAAAAGAAAAATTAACACTTGGCCTAATTTGTTTCCTAATTGAGATCACCTGTTTCATAGTATTTATAAGTAAAATTGAGAAACTGCTACGAAAATCAAGAAAGCATTTGCTAATCAGAGTTGAAAATGGCAGTAAATGAAGCCATCACCCTTTTCTCGGTGGATTTTTTAGCCTGCTGGAAACAAAGCCCCAGTGGATTCTGGAGCTTTTATTTCCGAGCTCTGTGGATAAAGTGCTATGAGCAGCAAGATAACCATCTGCCCTAACTATCTCCGTAGGCTGGGGTATTTATGCATTTTGGTGTCTGTTTGCTGCTGATTCACCTTCTCTTTGCCACTTCTGCTGCTTATTTATCTTCTAGTCCCCAACATTACATTTATTTGCAATTTCTTACTCGAAAGACTCTGGGCAATCCAAGTCATAGCTCAGTCAGTACAAACTGACATTTCTTACTTTGGAAGGCAGTTTCCTTGTGACAGAAACTGGATGTCAAATTAGCCCAAATTAGCCCATTATTTCTTAGATTTAATGGCCCCATCACTTTCTCTGCGATCCCCCAGCTGGTGTGATTTCCCTTTCATCTGTACGATCTTCTTTCCACATTTTGCCAGGACTCTGTTTTAACTTGTACCACATTGCTTTCAGTGCCTCTCAGCTGAGAACAATCTCGAGTGCTAAAAGTTGTGACAGCTGAAGGACTGTTGCTCCCACAGGCTCAGGTTCGTTGTGGGGAACAGAGCCAGACACGAGTATCCAAGGAAGCATGTGCTTCATCCCCTGCCCAACGGGCAACCTTTCCAACTTCTCTTCTGCAGCAACTTTTCAGATTTGGACAGAGGCCAAGGACAGTTTGAAGAGTTTCTAAAGTTTGTCTTTGAAGCATAAGTTAAGATTTGATAGACTCCTTCTCTACAGTAATTTAGTAAACTTCCTTTGTTCAGAAGAGAGAAGATACTATAAATCTGTGAAATTTTGCTGCAAGGGAAGATCTGAAAGAGAGGAAACCCAGGCTTCTCATTGTTCAGCAGGATTTATTAACATTTAATATTAACCTAACATTCATTGCATCAGGTACCTAATAGACCGTGTCTTTTATGAGCAAAGTGCTGTGCAGGAGGTACATGTTTTCAATGTATATATTTTTCAACTTAGAGACTTAATTGTGTGGATGATATCTGTTTGGTGAAGGAATTATTAAAAATCTACACCTACCCCATCCTTTTTTAGAATTAGAGATGTTATATGAGAGAAGGTTTGGTCTGGCTTTTCTCCCTGCCTCCAGCCTCCCCGACATAGTCAAGCCTCCATCATTGTCCCCAGTGAAAGGGATCACCGGTGTGGATAATCCAAATCCTCAGCTAATCCTCTCCGTGGGGTGGGGTCACAGGCCCACCGCTCAGGGCCACAGGCCTAATCACACCTAGGGCATGACCATGGCTCCCTCCTGGGATGTAGGGCAGTGGGTGGACACTGAGGAATAACTCCCAAGGCAGGGAGATATTCTGAAGGCAAATAGCCTCACAGGGATCATCAGGAGCCCCTCGTCCAGAGAACAAAAAGGGGGCAGTGGGTCTTCCCTCCTAGTCTCAAGAGCTGACCCTCTTGCCCTGGAATTCAGGGACTCATTGGTATTCAGGGATGGCCCAGTACAAGGCCAGCCTGAGGAAACTTGCCATCAATACAGAAGTGACCTCAGGTCAGACATAAAAGGGGGGGGGATGGTCCTGCTCAACCACAGGCACGGATGGTAGAGAGGAGCAAGATGGTCACGTGGGAGGTCCCTGAAGCGTCACACCGTGTCCCGGTGCTTGGGCTTCTACTAAGAGGGAGACTTTGGGATGCCAGTAATGAATGCGCAACTGCATCTTGATTCTTAAGCTTTTGGGGACCTTTGAATTTGAGGTTTCTTTGAATTTGAGTTTAAGTATATTATAGCCAAGAGGTACCACACAATGAGATTCTCATTTGAAAGTCTGTCAGTCACATTGGCCATTTGGGGCAGTCATCCCCCTCAAAATGTCAAGAACCTCTTTGAAGATGTAGATGGTGCAAGAAGGAATCGTGAGCTGAGAAACAAAGAATAGTTCTTTCTTTCCCTAGATAGCATTTTTCAGAATCTCAGTATCCAAACTATATCTTAAAATGAGCTTTGGGGGCATAGTTAATTTACCTGGTGTAGCCTATATTTTTAAACACATGAACATGATTCCCCATTTTGAGAAACACATTAACTCTTTCTTACTTTAAAGCAATTTTTGAAATAAAGGGTCTGCCAGTATCTGATATGAGGTGACTTTGGAAAAAAAACCATTCCAGACTGTTGTCTTCCATTTTCCTTTGAAGGGGAAAACATTAAAGCATTAAATACTAACACATTTTAAGCCCACATGCCCTGAAACATCTAAAAGAGGAGAAAATGATTATATTTGCAGATTAACTCTGCAAGGACAAAGCTGTGTAGATAATAATGTCACCTACTTAATAAATGCATGCTGTGACTTGGGCCCTGCCCCTAGCACCTGACAGACCTCTTATTTCATCTTCTGATTTAAAAAGCATTCTAATCAGATGAGGAAAGTGAGGTGCAGGAGAGTTTCACGACTTAATCTGGACCCCGGCATGGTAATGCCCCCCGTGCCCAGCGTGCTGGCTGCTGTGTGACTGGGTGCCCAGGACGTGGCTCACAGTGCAAGGGTAGGACTCCAGCAGTCATGTGGTCCACATGGCCAGGTCCTCTTCCGCCCTCTCCGCCTGGATGCAGAGACAGTTGCTGTGTGTGGGACCCTTACCAATCTCTTAACCTAGATCCAGTAAACAAAAGTCAAAGAACCAGAGCGAGCCCTGGAAACCGCACTTCTCCACAGTGTCTGTCCTCCCGTATTTTGCTTCAGCCGAATGAGGTTGAGAGGGGGGCCTGTCAGACTGCCTGGAAGCGGGTTTGCCTGCTCTCTTACGGCTCAAGATGCAGCCTCAGCTAGTTGCTCTCTTCCCTTCATGAGCCGAAAAGATGGGCCTGATACCAACTTGGGTTCTAGAGAAAAGCTCAACCAACTTCATAGCCTGAGCTGATGGATTTGGGGCTTTCTAATGTGGCCTGTTTGTCTGGGGTGGGGCATCTCCCCCCAAGCTTGCTGGTCTACCAGGCCGGGTGGTCGAGATCATTGAAGCTCGCTTCTTACCCTAAGCAGGAACGCCAACCTGTAAAAACTGAATATCACATGACTTTAAATGCACATTCCTTATAAAATGTTTAAAGCTCACTGGATTTTATTAGAATATGTGAACCAGACTGAGTATATTAAATTTATGAGTCCAATTGATGCAGTACCATAATAATTCAATACAATATGCTTATGTCATTAAGCTCATAAAGAAGATTCTCTGAATAGCTGTAATGAATAGTTCCAATTCTGTAATCACAGACTAGCATTTTCACCCTGATGAATTTTAACTGGGAGCTCTCAGAATTCTCTATAAAATCAAGAAATAAATGCCATATTTCAAATGATGACTACTTATTTCAAGTATTTACTTTAAAACCTAGGATGGATAGAAAAGAAGTACCTGCTAAGATAGAATTATTCATTAGAAATACTAAAAAGGTTGGAAAAGGTTAGTAGCACGGACTGTGATGTATGGCTAGTCATAAATTATAAATAAAAACCAATGAGACTTTTCTATTCTGCTTTGACTAATTTCATTGACTCTCTCATCCCTTACCTTCTTCCCACGCATATCTATTGTGATTATCTATCACCACGTAATAAACTACCCCAAAACTTAACTTCCTTAAAGCAGCCACCACTTTATTGCTTGTGATGCTGTGGTTCTGGAATTTGGGCAGGGCTTGGCCAAGTGGTTCATCTCTTCCAAATTTCAGGTATCATGTCAGGCCACTTACATGGCTGTATTCTGATCATGGTTCCACTGAGGACTGGGCTCAGATGGGGCACCGAAGCCTGCAAGGTGACTCCTTCACTGTCAGCTTTACTTCCAGTGTTTTCTCTTGGAAAACAGAAGGCCTAGCAGGATCCATGGATCAGGGAGAAGAGATGCTGTTGGAGCACAGTGAAGAAGCTGCAACATGAGGACCATTGGAGAGCCGATCCAGTGAGCAGTACATTCCAGAAGTGTGTCCACCGTGCTAAATGAACCTCACATAGTGTGTGGTCCAGCCATGCTGGACTCTTGGTGGGACCCCAAGCTGTTCATTGTCACCATGAGGCTTTGCACATCCCCCGCCCCTCTCCCCCCCCCCCGCCCCTCTCCCCCCCCCCCCCACTGCCGGGAATAGGCTTCTACAGTATCTTCCACGAGTATCTCTACCTGTTGATTCTTACTCATCCTTCAGCTCTTGGCAGAAATGTCACCAGTTCCCAGGACTAGGCTGGATGCCTTTTCTATGTACTCCAAAATCATCTCATTCCATATTTTAATCAGAGCTTTACTCGTCCCAAGTCCCTGGAATGCCTGCATGTGACTCAAGATGAGAACTGACCTTATTCACTACTGACTCCTCAGCAGCATGACATATAGAAAGCTCTCAGTAGATATTTGTTGGGTGCATGAATGAAGTCTCAAGAGGAGCCGATGAAGAAGAAACCTTGATCTAGTCCTCAGAAGACAAGTAGGATTTAGATGAAGGATTCTGGACAATGAGGAGATGGTGCAGGGCGGCCCAGACTCCTTTTCAGCACAGGCTCAGTGTCTGTTTTAGTCAACGTTGGACACCCAGTGCTTGGCACGCTGCTCCATGTAGGGCAGGTGTATGGTAACTGTGGTGGATGGATGAGTTGCGTGAATTAAACCATCCTAATTTCATCAGAGTGTAGAGGACATTTAGGACCATGTCAGGAAAGGAACCCAGCATTTTTGATCCAGTGGAGACAAATTTTAGGATCCCTAAAATAGCCAGAGAAAGGTGTCGACTAGAATTTATGAGAGTTTAGAACTGGAAAGACTTGAGTGAGTGAATATTGACCCCACTGGTAGGGGGTTGATTCATGATCCATGGCCAGTGGTGACCAGACCTCTCATGTCTAGAAATATCCCAGCATGTCTCCATCCCCGCTTGATTGGTCTTTGGAACCCATCAGTCAAGGATGAATTTTCCAAGTGCTACAAGGTAAATGAAACCTCTAAGTCTTATTAGACTGATCGTTATCTTTAAGCTGCCCTGGCTAATGGCTTCTGGAAATGAATTCCAGCGAACTGTCTTCCCTGTTAATATGTCACAGTGGAAAGGTGGATAAGGCCCTACTACATTTTTAAAGTACGTTTTAATAATTTCAATAACTTTAAATTACATTACAAATTTATGTTAAAATTTTGTGAGATGAAGGGGCTCCACAACAATGAGATGGCTGGGGAAATCATGAGAGTGGCACAGCTGGGTGGTGCATGCCTGTGAAATGAGCAGCAGACTACACTTACAGTCATGAGCCCTGTTAAAGCAAGCTTTTTAGTAACCTAAAATAGTCATGACTTTATTCCCCTGAGCATTAAAGCAAAAGGAAGGGAGCCAAAAAATAAGGTAAGATCTTTGAAACGCTTCTGAAGCCCTCTTATTCCCACGTGTTCTCTATGCTTGCGTGTGTGTGCACATGCGCTCATACACACACACACACACACACTCACACAGTAAATTCTGAGAGTCTGCATGGTATGGAGATCCCTAAAGAGAAGGGCTGTGTTTACATGCACATTTACTCGTTACCTTTCAGGCTTAAGGGATTGCACCTTGTAAGTGACATTAAGCCATCTGACTTTCTCCTGAATTTAAAGACCAAGTTGTTTGTCAGCTTCTATAGTCTGTTAACATTGGCTAAGCCACTGCCTCTTGGGATCTCAGTTTCCTCATCTGTAAACAGGATTCACATACTTGTCCTCTTCCACCTCAGCATGTCTTAGGGGTCATGGGAGCTCATGAACTGGTAAGTGTTTTGTACAAAGTGCCTGAAGATCCAAATCCAGCATCCGGGCCTTCCACATTCTCCTTCAAGTCCTGCTGTTCCCCACACAGAGCCCTGCACATGCTAGCCCTACTTACTCCCTTGTTCACACAGTTTGCTGAGTTTGGATACCACTCCGTCTTCCCTCCTTTCCAGATCCCAGACCTGAAAGGAAATGGCTGCAAGATGAGAAGGGCCACACTATTGAAATCCCTGCTGATCATGCAGGTTTTTGCCTGGAAGGACTATGGAGCATATGGTCGGTCCCAATGACCAGACTAACGTTTCATCCAGAAACTCCAGAATTGAAAAGAACAAGCCAGCAGAGGCCATCGTAAGGCCAGCTTTTAGCTAGGTTGTTCCGGTAACTTAAGTACTTTTCCTTTCAGCTAGAGCAGAGCCTAAAATTATATTGTAAGGCACATATGAATCATGTTAACAAAATGACCTTCATCAAGAATGAAATAAAAATGAAAATAGCATGTAGCAGCACATTATATTTTCAATTTTTTTCCTCATGCAATGTATCGATTGAGGTACCAGGCTAAAGCTCTAAAATAATTGACTAAATTCTTGCTGAATTACCCTGTATTGCTGTAGGGAGTGTGCTTCACCTTTCAGAACTCATTAACACAGCCAGTAGACCATATTAGCCTGTGTTTTGGTTCAAAAGATTAATAATATTTAGTTGTTGTATTTTGAAATGGTGTTGGAATTTTGAAGATTGGCCTGCGTGTATATATCAGGCTTTGGGCAGGAGCTTTCCAGGTAAATGCTTGGCCGGGGATGTACCACTAGGATGCACTGACCCATTAAAAATGTTAGTCACTAAAGCCTCCTAGGAGTGAGGGAAGGGTGACTTGGGCAGCTCTTGATGTGACTACAGACTACACCCCCCACAGCCCAGGGGCTTGGATGTGGTATAGGTGGAAGGTTTCCTCTGATCTTGACTGGCACCGACTACCTGCCAGTGCTCCGGAGTTAATGTCCGTTAACTTGTTTGCAAACAGTAGAAAAATCACTGGGGCCACATTGTAAGCAAATGGACTTCTCCACTCCCAGGCTTGGGAATGGCCCGACCAAAGTCTCTCCTGGAGCTGCCCCTCTGTGAGAGAGGTCCCTGAATTTCTTACACTCTTATAAATGCTCTATGGCAGTGGCTGTGAAGTCAATAAGAGGTCGATTCCAGCAGGTTCCAAGTGGTATCTCCAGTAGCTCTTTGGCAGTGAGGTGCCCATCCCAGAATATGAATGGGAAAAACTCACCAGCCCTCTGCCATAAGTCAGCTAGATAACCAACCCCCAAAGAAGGGAAAGCTGTTTTTTCAGAAGGGAATCTGAGTGCTATTAGGGAAGGGAAAAGGAAGCAGGGCAGTCAAAACATGGCCAGTGCTCACCAAGGCTCTGTAAGGAAGATATCAGAGCATGAACAGAGTTACATTGGACTCTGTGGAGAAGAGTATAAGGCTCACAGCTAGAGGTCTTTTTCTCATGTTTGTATGGAACATTAACTGTCGAGAACCCAGAGGCCCCCTGTCTCTGTGAGAGCAGCCTCAGGCCTGGAAAAGGCAGCATATCTGGCTCAGTGTAGACAACCTTGCCTGGTGAGAGACAACAGTGCTCAGGACATGGGAGGCCCAACAGGATAAAACAGGGATGGTAGGCGCTGGACAGCAGGCTGTTGATTGAGACCCAGCCTCTAGGGCTGAAAGATGTGGGTATGTATCTGGTATTCCCACCTCTGTGCTTCATGACCTTTGGGGCATTACTTAAGCCTCTTGGTTCTCAGTTTCTTCATCTGGCAGATGGGTCCCATGCAGTGTCCCTATTTCATAAATAGCTATTTCATAAATAGCTCTTGTGGTAAGTAAATGAGATATACCATGAAAAGTTCTCACTGTGCCTAGAACATTACATGCCCTTGATAACTGGCCTCTTCGTAAGAGCAACAAGATGGCAGCTGGTCAGACTGTTGTGTGTACGTGGGAGACAATCCTCAGGAAATACTCAGAGTGGTCTTGGCAGGTATGAGTTGACCACTTTCCTTTGGAAAGGAGAGCTCAGGAGCCTGATGTAGGTGTCTCGAACAACCTGTGTGTCCTCGTCTTTCCTGTGTTCTTTCGGCCTTCTCTTGAAAAGCTCCTGGTCCCCTCAGGATTTTGTCTTATTTGGAGGTGGAGATTAAAAGCACATGCCTATTTAACATTTCCATTTGGAACACACCCATGGGGTGGTCTCTCCCAGTTTCGTCTACCCCTGCTCATTGCCTTTGCATGGATTGACTTTAAAAAATAATAAGAGGGGTACCTGGGTGGCTCAGTCGGTTAAGTGTTTGACTTTGGCTCAGGTCATGATCTCACTGTTTGTGGGTTTGAGTCCTGCGTAGCGCTCTGGGCTGACAACTCAGAGGCTAGAGCACGCTTCAGATTCTGTGTCTCCCTCTCTCTCTGCCCCTCTTCCCGCTTGTGCTCGCTCATAAATAAATAAATAAACATTAAAAAAATTAAAACATAATAAGATATTCCCGCGGACTGTAGAAAAAAGGCACTTTATGGAATCAAGGTACTCTGTTCAGTACTGAAATGTGCGTTCAAGATCTGCAATCTAAGCCTGATTTTCTGAAAGTATCAATAAGAAAACACCTTATACTTTAGTGTTAGTCCAAGTAGCAAAAAGTAAATAACCTAGATAAATGTCTCATATATTTCTTAAATCTTTTTTTTTTTTTTTTTTTTGGCCAAATCAATACATGACTCACAGAGTTTGATCTCCAATATTGCTGTGCTATTTGCCTTCTCTCCCCTGTCGCTTCCGTTCTCCCTTCCATCCCCAAACTTCCTCTCTCACCCTCCTCCAGCCGGCCCCTCCATCTCTCAGGGCCCCTTTTGGCCCCTGTCCTTTCGTGCAATCACTCATACTCAGACCCTGTCCCAGACCCCTTCTTGCTCTGTACTATGGGTTTGCAATCTTAATTGAAAAAGGATTTGGTTTAATCTGACCTACATCCTCCAAGTACCAGGATGAGGCAGGGCCAAAATGTTGCGCAACCTCTGGGGCTATAACCATCTATTCTCAGTGGCCCTGATCCGAGTGTTGAATGAAGCAAGGACCCAGGTGAGATACCCACCCCCAAGGCAGGCAGGGGTTACCAGCCCTCTGTGGTCCCGAACAGCAACAGATTTAAATACGTCTACTTTTGTTTCTTCTTCTTCTTTTTTTAATGGAGAAAATGCCATGTGAAAGAAACAGAAACTTGATATTGGATTTCACAAATCCTTTTCCTACTTTGCCCTTCTGACCCTGATAAGCCACTTAAACTCCTAATGTCCTTCAATTTTTGTAATACTTTTTTATAAAGTGCACTGCCCTGGGGATACAGCTTGGCCCCTGGACTTATTTTTCACATAGCAGGGAGGGCTAGCCTTGACAGGAAGGACTCTCATTTTCTCCCTTCAGCCACAGATGCCATAGAAAACATGGTAAGCCCAAGCCACAAAAATTACTAATGTAAATATGTGTATATTTAAATATGTATTTTATGTATAATTGTAACGTATATTAAATATATGCAAAGGTCGAGTTCTAGTTCATTGGCTGATCTAGGCCTGAGCCTCAAATCCTAAAGGGAAACTTTTTTATTGGAGAAAGAGTGATAAACTTGATTCACCAGACACCGCGTTATGTAGAGGCAGATTTTATCACTGAGGAAGAGCTCAGAGAGAAGAATCAAACTAGTCACCGTTGCTGGACTATCTGCAAAAGACAGTCAGTGGGCATGTGCACATGCAGAATACTATACAGCCATGATCATGAGCAAACTACAAGGATGCCCAACAGGGTGAGTGAATCTCCCAAGCTTTGTGTTACGCACAGGAGGCCAGACACAAAAGAGAGTGTCCTGCGTGGTTCCAGTAGTGTGAGCTTCAAAAACTGGCAGAACTACTCAATGGCGGGAGAAGTCAGGATACCATTGTCGTTGGAGAAAGGACTGCGAGGGAACGTGAGGGCCCCCCCCCCCACCCCCGGGTACTAGCAACATTGTCTCGTTTTTAACTAGGTGCTCCTCACACAGGTACGTCCAGTCTTGGAAACTTCATTAGGCTGTGCGCGTATGCTGTTTTCTCAGGGCACACCTCAATTTTTAAAAATTAACTCACCAGAGTCCGTCATCAGGGTTCTTTCCAGGCACTTTTCCCAAGCTCAGCAGTGTGCCAGGCATGGCAGTGGTTACAAAGAAGAAGGATACGCTGTCTGTGACCTCAGGAACCTTCTGGGAGTTTACTTTTGTCTTCTGTCCCCAGCCCTACACCTAGTCCTTTGGTTTTGTCATTCACCAGAAGCTGGCCAGCCCACTGCAAGCACGTGGCTCTGGACACAGCACCAAGGCCACCCTGCCTCCCCTTGGATACTTCAGAGAACCTCAAGGTCACTATGAAGAGTACTCTCTAATCAAAGCATTTCTTTGGCCAAGGAAGCAGTCTATGTAAAGGGAGCCCCGGCTGCCCAATCCTGCAATGCAGAGGTTTGTTTTGCAATGAAAAAACTCTCCTATAATGTTTCTAATTTGTTGAATGAGGTCCCTGTATCTCCAGTTTCCATGGAGACATGCCAGTGAGTTCATTTAAAGAAAAAGAGACTCCCTGCACCTAGTTTAGTTTACTAGTCTCTTGATGGTGGTGACCGGGCAGGGAAGGTATCTCCAATATTTTCTTTATTTTTATGTGTGTTTTTTAACTTTAACTTTTCATGACCCCCTTTGGGTTCCACTGGCCCTTTAAAGGTCCCCCACTCTTTGTGAACCAATTACGACAAATGCAGATACAACATCTGTTCCTAGATTTGAATACCTTCCATCCTGTCGGAATTCATCTCCAGGGCAAGCTGGTTGTGAGCATTAGTCTGCACACTCGTGCGGCCTGTGGGAGACCTGTAGCAGGGGCTGTTCCCAGCTCTGTTCAAGCTTTAGACTGTGGCAGACTTGTGGCCCCACACTCCAGTGCACAAGCTCCTCCTCATCCTTGCTGGAAACACTTCCCTCTCGACCTTCCCACAACAGTCAGTTTGCGCACGTGTATTTATCGCATTGTAAAGATAGGCCGGCCGGCAGGTGTGGTCTGCGTTGGACACTCGCATCCACATTGGGTGGATTTTTGGGTCCCTCTAAAGTTGCTGTTCTCGGCTTCCCTTCCCCCGGTGAGGTTGAAGTCCGGTTCCTTTTGCCCCTGATGCAAAAAAGGACTGGTGTAAGATCTTCATTTTTCAGCAATTGGTTTTGACATCTTCTCGCCTTGACCTGATCTCTCTTTCAAGCTCCTTTCCTGAGAGATTACCGTGAGGCCAGTAAGTGAGGAATACTGAACAAAAAAGACAGGAGTCCGAGTGAAAAACCCTTGTTTTCCAAGTCCCCTCTCCTGATCGCTAGCCTTGCTCACCTCCCTGACGACAGGGTCCTCATCCAAAAATGGCTATGACTAATAAGAGCAGATGATTCTAGGCGGAGTACAATAACAACATAAAACGAGGTGAGCTCAGAAATGCGGAGGCACAGTACAAATGTTTTCTCTTGCTTTGGGGATGGCTTCACGGGTGTACACACGGTTCAAGACTCACCAGATTATCCGTTTGAACAGTGACTGTGCGTCAGTAAGAAATGAGACGTTAGAAGGTTTTTAGAAAGTAAATTACTATACAGTGTCAATTATTAATAACCTCATTACTTTTAAGAAAGTAGCTGATGAATTTTCCTTGAGCAGAGTGTCTTCTTTCAGAAGTAAATTTAAGGCCGGCAGTTCGTAGGGGCAGCTGGATGCCACTTCTGCTGGGCCAGGTTTTCGCAATCGTTGCGTGAGTGACATTGGGAACGCAATAATGCTTGCATGGGGCTGTCCCGTGCATCGTGGGGTGCGCCTAGATGCACGCCACGCACCCCCACCCAGAGTAACGAAACCATCTGCAGACATCGCTGTGTGTCTTCTACGGGGTGGACCGCCCCTGGTGGGAACCACTGCTTCTCGGCCTCAGCCGTGATTCGCTGACAAATTTCTTTGTTACTCAAAGTCCATAATAATTATGTTTAATGTCAGCGTTTGTGATAGGATCATTTATATTTTTGAAATAAGCTGAGGCAGTAATAAAGATTTAGGCTTACCCATTTTCTCTTGTAAATAACACTTGCCTGACCTGAACTATACGAACTATTTCTGTATGTCCTCTTTTCCTTTAATACATCCTGCCGTCACCCACGTCTCATTCCATCCCCAGCATCTCGGATCCGCGTCCCAGACATGTTTTGCTTGCTCGGTGCCAGAAAAGGCGGCAACTGCTGTGACAAACACGTGCAGCCGTGGGGAGGGGCAGAGCAGGGGGTTCAGAGCAATTAATCTTAGTCAGAATTTCTTTTCATTGATGATTATGGGTTTTGCAAAATGACTCGTAAATATTAGTACTTGGAACTGACCCGCTTGTCCCCAGCGTTTCTTTTCCTTTGAAGGATCCAAATCAGACAGTTACAGTGCTGTTTAAAAATGCTAGTGAGCAGCACATTTAGCATTCTACA
The DNA here is from genome assembly GCF_018350155.1 of Leopardus geoffroyi. Lineage (NCBI taxonomy): Eukaryota > Metazoa > Chordata > Mammalia > Carnivora > Felidae > Leopardus > Leopardus geoffroyi. The sequence continues at coordinate 41,754,609 of NC_059336.1, read as the reverse complement.
GATGGCTAGCCTTTTTTCCCCCTCCCTTTAATTGGCTTTCTATTTAACAAGTAAGTTGAGGGGAAACGACCTGTTAAAAAATAGGATATTAACTGATGCCACTATTGTTGGCAAGCAGACCACTTCCCCACCCCCCATCCTGGCACCACATTGGCATTTCTCTGGGCATTGTCCGCAGGTAGACCTGAGGCCATGTTGCCCTGAGCCAGAGAGCAGAGCCACCCGCGTAATGGATGTGGTGGCTCTATTCCCTTGGGTTGGTCTGGTGAAGGCCAAGGACACACAGATTCCCGTGTGCTGTTTCCAATGGCAGCAACAGCTCTTCCAAAGTGGGTGGCAAGTTGTTTCTGGGATTTCTTCTCTCTCCTTGACTCCACCCCACGACGACGTCTAACCACGTTTTGTCTCCCGTCTCTTCCTCAGAAATACCTCAGGGACTTTTTCAGCGTGATGCTGCAGTCCGCGACGTCTCCCCTACACATCGACAAAGTGGGGCTGACTCTTTCCAAACACACCATCTGTGAGTTCTCACCGTTCTTCAAGAAAGGGGTCTTTGACTACAGCAGCCACGGGACGGGGTAGAGCTGGGGGTGACGGAGGAACCACCGATGCAGTGCCTTCTCGTCCACGTGGCCCTCCCGGCGCGCGGCAGCCTCCCACGCTCCTTCTGGGCCTGCCTCCTCCTGTGGCAGTCGGACGTGCAGCAGCCGGCCTGGGCCGCCCCGCCAGGGCCTCCCGGGTGCCTGACTTTGGACTGGCATGTTTCGCTTCGCTGGTGGTGACCCTGACGGGCAGCTGCTACTGTTCCATTGCCGTTGAATGTGGCCTTTTCCCCCATAGTGCTCCCTCCTCCTCGCAGCGGGAGGCCGTCCCCTGTGGCAAAATGGACGTGGCCGGCTTATCTTGGGCCTCCCTGAGCCACGCCAACCTGGGACCTCCCAAACTGGGTGTGCGGCTTACCAGACCTACCTGAAATGACTTTCATCTGGTTTCCTCTTCCACCAAAATATATCTTATTTTTTATATGCCTTCCATATGGCTGGCTGTATCCCACGAGAAGCATTTTAAATGATTTCATTGTATTTTTTCCGTTTCCCCTCATTTGAGTCAGAACTTTTGTACGATACCTGACCACTGATGTTTACACAGAATTTCATATTCTGCAAAAGGGATTTATGGTCCAATCATGACTGGAATCTTCCATGCCTGACAAATTAGATGTAGGCGACATCACTTAAAACATCTGTAAATCCATACAAACAGGATATATGTTTAATCTTGAATATCTGAGGAAATTTTCCTAAACGTAAATGGCTACTGTGCATTCTTGAGCTTTCTCCGCTAAGCACAAAACAAGCGCGTAGCTGAATGCATATTTTTAAATTTTTTTTTTCACGTTTTTGTTACAGAATCTACTGGATCTTTGGCTGAAAGACTAGCATTTACAGTAGTTTATTAATGATCCCTTAAAATTACTCAGGACTTAATGTAGCATTGCACATCCATGTATAATAAAACTGCTTTGTTTTACTAAGAAGAAAAATGTAAGTAGAAAAATATGTGGCATATACTGAAATGTATATAATTCTACCTATAGATTTATATATGTACACACGCCTGTACAATAGTTGTATCAAAATACATAATCATCCATGCCAAATTTAGTAAAGGTATTTGCTATTTCAAAATTTAAATTGAGCTGCTGTCAATATTAAATGAAGTTATAGAACCTATCCTGTAGCACCGTTTATTTTAAGTTTGCGACAGGATCATCCCTACTGGTCTGTTTAAAAATTTATCTAATGTGTTTGGAAAGATCGGTAATGTATAATTTAGCATTTGTGTTGCAGAAGATGCTGTTAGAGTAACATTTGAAGCCACGAATGAATGGGGTAACAAAATGTGTTTGCATTCAGTCTTCTACCATATACCTGTGCAACTGAGCCCTCCAACCTGAAAAATATGTTTAAAGATGCAATTATCCCAATAAGGGGGAAAACTATTATTACACTAATTAGATATCATAGTTTAATATGACAAAAATGAGGACATTTAAAAATTGCTACAGAAAGACTTGCTTTTTGTCTCCAGCAGTGATTACAGGCATAGGTTTAGAGGCAATTACTACCAGAGAATTTAAACCTGCAGATTTAAGGATAAAGCTGGGAGATAATAATTAACCGTAGGTCATTCATCTAAAAGGAGTCAAAACACTACAGATTGTCCCTCGTTTGCAGAGTAAACTAAATGGTTTTCCTCAGCTGACCAGATAATCTGTCCCCTGCCCTTTTGGACCTGTCTCTGAGGCCAGGCTCATGGCAAGCGTTTCACTGAAGGGACACAGGATATGATAATAACCTGGCGAGAATAAATAGACCCGTGTTTGTGAGCCGTGCAGGAGCCAGAAGACCCTTTGATTCCAATCCTCATCTTAAGTAATCAGTATTGAGTTTGAAGTTCAAGCGCTAGCTGGCTCTGGCTAAGGCTGGCTGTAGTGTTTGTGGGTCATTTCACCTCTCTGAGCCTCAGTCTCCCCATCTGAAAACAAGCTGTTGCACAGGATAGTCTCTCTTTCCTGTTCTAGCCGTGGTCACAAGCAGGGGGATAACTACTCCTGATGGATGGGCCAGGTAAGCCCCTGGTGTGCGGATGTGAAATACAAACTTCTAACCAGACCCAAAGGCAGCTTGACCTGAATAAAGCATGAGGGAAGGTTGAAAAGCCAATGAAAAGTCTCACCTAAACAAATAATGGAGTTTCTGGAGTGTAGACAAAACAGATGTCAGAGTCAGGATGACAGAATTGAAGCTTTGTTCATTTAGACTGATTCAGAGAAGTAAAAGAAAATTAGCAGACACCGATTTTTTTACTTCGAGTGCCTCAAATAAAGTTGTGCTAAAATGACCGTTTTATCAATTCAGATTGAGGTGCCATCAACTTCTAAATATTCCTGTGGTCAGTTGGACAAATCTAAGGAACTTAGGATTCTTTAGGACCTAGGACCTAGCATGTCCTAGGTCTTGCTTACATAGTAAAATGTGTACACCAAGCTTGTTTATACCCACAAGTAGGGTAGGCGCCTTCGGCTGGGATCCCACCCAGGCCTCGCCGTCTTGACTAATTTGGGCTTGTGCATAGGGAATAGCTAAGTCATGCTGGCTCCCGAATGATGGGCATCTAGAAGATTCTCGGGCCCATAATGTGGAGATGCCTGGAGACTCATGAACTGGGTACCCAGGCCCCAGGGCCACTTCTGTGCACATCTGTATGTAGAAAGACCCAGTTCTCCACTTGGCTCTGTCCACCCACTTCGTGCTCTGGCCAGCGCATGCTCGGCAGTCTGGGCAGAAGGAGCCAGAAGTTTCACAGCTTAGAGCATCTGTGAGCTCAGATATGTAGCTCCTGCAAGGCTGCAGTCCCTCGCCTCAGAGCCGGGGCACGTTGGTGTTCTGGGTGCGAGTTTCAAAGATGAGGTTCAGATCCACCTCCCCCAGTGTGCAATCCGACGCATGCCCCATCGCTTCCTCAGACATGCCCTCCGGGGTAGAGAGCAGGCTTCTGTTGTGACGTGGCTCGTTGTTATGCCGAGCCTACCCCAAGCAGGCCTCATCTCCTCAGAGGGAACTTAGGTAACAATTCAAGATGGTCATGAGAGAATTTTCAGTGACATCCTGCTTTCCGATCAGTAGTGTTGGAGAGAGGTTTTAAATATGCTCCTTCACAAACGCCTAGAATGATGCCTTGAGGGGTCATTAGTCCAGGGTTGAACATTTCTCCCACGTGAGGCCCTTGTCTTCCCATATTCCTACACGCCCATGCAAGAGTAGTTCAGGCTGGACTCTGTTACTGGGTAAGTGGGTTTTTTTGTTTGTTTTTGTTTGTTTTCATTTTGAAGAAGAGGAATAAGAAATGTCTGTAAAATAAATCCATGGCAAAATCAACTGCTTCAGTTTTACTTAAATTATCATGACAGGTGAGTTATGTTTTGGGGAAACTAATTAAAGACCATTAATCTAGGGGGACTCATTCTTGGCAGATTAAGCCCTGTCTGTCCCACCTTTTAATGGCAGGCCTCTTTCTTTTTTTTAATTTTTTTTTTTTCAACGTTTATTTATTTTTGGGACAGAGAGAGACAGAGCATGAACAGGGGAGGGGCAGAGAGAGAGGGAGACACAGAATCGGAAACAGGCTCCAGGCTCTGAGCCATCAGCCCAGAGCCCGACACGGGGCTCGAACTCACGGACCGCGAGATCGTGACCTGGCTGAAGTCGGACGCTTAACCGACTGCGCCACCCAGGCGCCCCATGGCAGGCCTCTTTCTACGTGCAAGAAGAGGACCCGGTTGTCGACTTTTTTCCTTTTGTTCAGAGTGTTTTTTTCTGATGATAATTACATGGGTAACGACTCTCTGGTGCTGAAATTTTGAATTTTGCACATACAGAATTATTTCTGAGTTGAAACCACCGGTTGTTATAAATTTCTAAAGCGTCATATTTCAAATGGATCCTACAGTGGTACCTGGGAGTTATCTGAGGTGATGTTGGTGGTGGCCAGGCTGTTACCTTCAGAAGGCTTGTCCATCTGGGAACCCAGAAGAACCCAGCTACATTTTGAAATGGTAGGAAAGACAGACATTTGGCTGAACTGAAGGGGTTCAAGGATGCGAGTTTATCCTTGTTCCCTGCAAATAGCAATCTGCATGCATTTATCACTGTAGAATTCTGTGCCCTATGCTCTGGCACTGTCTCTTACTGCACTGCCTTTCTAGAAGTTTCTCCCTTTTGTGCATCTCTTGGAAAATGACTAAATATAAAATGTTCTTTCTTTGACTATGCTCATTTGGTACCCCTTAATTTGAAAATTAAATAATAAAGTGTTTTTTTTTTAACCTGGGGATTACCTCTCCAAAAACTGATTCTTCTGTCAGAATTTGAGGTTCATCAATTTGATTTTGCTCCGTCTCCATTGCTGGAAAGGCAGAATCTTCCCCATTCAGGGAGAAATAGATGTGTTTGCAAAAAGATGCACAAACCATCTTTCTTTCTGCATTGAAAATGGGGAAGTGCACTAGGTATAAAATTGGCAATGCACAGAGGGAAATGCATCAGCAGAATGCAAAAGCCCCAAAGGGTTAGCATACAAAGCTGTTCGGTACCATTAAGGCAGGTCACCTGAAAGAGAGAAACCTTTGTCTAAAACTTAAGTCCGGGTAGGGAAAAAAAAAAAAAAAAACATGTGAAAAATATAATTAAATATCTTCACTGCTTAAAAGAGGAGTTATTTTCCTCAAAGTGTTGTGAATCCTTATGCACAGTTAATATTTGCAGAAATGTTTCCAGTAGCACTTAAAGTTGTGCCTGAGAGCCTCTCACTAAATTACAGCCTGAGGGTCTGCTATTCCTGAGGCTCCTTCTTCCTTCTCAGCCAGGAGGAAGGAAAGGAAGGAGGGAGGAAGGGAGAAAGATTGCAGCTGCTTTTCCAAAGCTGCCAGGGAATATCTTAGAGGAGAGGATCACAGTGAACAATCATAGCAGTTGGCGGTGATTAAGAGCATCTTTAATATTTGCACTTTCATAGATTCTAAATTCTGTTAGCTTTTCTCCTGAAAACAAGCCAGAAGCTATGGTGTATATGGGGCGGGGGGTGGGGCGGTGAGGGGTGGCTGGAGGAATGGGGGTGTGTGGCTTGCCGTTATAAATGACTCTTTTTGGTTGGTGTTTTAAGCCCTAATTTTAATGAATGTAATAAGTAAAGTCAATTCACAGAGGGTGCAATTCTTTGATTGCAGAGTAATATTAAAACCCTGTTTATCCTTTGTAAGCAGATGGGGAAAGTCATGTTTACATTATAAAGGATTTTCTTTGCCTTCTGGTACAAGGGCAGCAGCCTAAATATACCCACGTATAGATTTCTTTTTTCCGTAAAGAACTCAAGGCCAAAGAGTGCAGTGCTCCCCTTGGATTCTGAAGCGCAGAGTGTTCTAGAGTGGAGGATGCGTCTGAAGAGGTTGCTGTCCAGCAGCCTCGCTGTCTGTTGCACGTATGCGCGTGTCTGATCAGGAAACCGGTGCCAGCTGGCCCAGCCCCACTACTCACACCGCCGCCTAGTCCTACCTCATTCATTTCCTGTGTAAGCCATTCCTCTCCCTGCCTTGTGCACCCCACTGGCCCCTCTCTTGTTCTGTACCCCGTGAGGGTTTGGGAGAAAGGATGGACAAACACGGTGAGATGAGCCTCAGAAAGTTCATAAAGTACGGATGATGCTTGCCCTACTTAAAGCCAGCTATGTACGTGTCACAGCCACACCGCCAGCTCCTTCCTGCCACGGGGAAGGTTGAAGGAAGGATCAGACCGAACTGTGGCCATTCATGTGAGTCCACTGGCCACATGTTAAGTATTGAGATCCTGGCTGAGAGAGAACATGGCGCAGAGAAGGTAGAGCAACTGGTTGTGTTCTGCTCATTCCTGGTTGTGAGAGCACTGACCTGCCCATCGTTGGTATCCCACACACCATTCACCACATACTCATGAGCGTTTTCCATGTCCTAGCATGGGACTGGGGCCCCCACACTGAGGTGAGCTGTATGGCCATGGACCCGCCCTCAGGGAGCTCTCATTCCACTCAGCGACCCACCAATGCTTGCCCAATCACGTGACTGCAAATTGTGATAGATGGTATGGAACAAGAGTAGATGGTGCCAGGGAAGAACGTACCAGAGAAATGATTTCATCTGGGAGGCTCTGCAGTTTCCCTGAGCTAAGACCTGAGCAATGAGGAGAAATGAGTGCCAAGGAGGCAAAGGGATTGCCCCAAATCGAGGAAAGCGCATGTGTGCAAGAGGGAAAATGCTCATCGCTATAACATGGAGAGAACATCAGGGACAGTGACAGGTTGGACTCCCATCCAACCCGGAACAGGCCTGACCCTGCTTCGCTTCCAAGATCAGACGAGATCAGGTACATTCAGGGAGGTGTGGCCATAGACATGACAGGTTGGAGAGAAAGAGGCCAGAGGAATGAGCACCTGAGAGGTTGCTGGCTGAAATTTTGTAAATGAGATCACGTTTCCCATCAGCCACCACTGTTTTGGAAGGATATTCCCCTGGGGGAAGAGCACATGGCAAGTAGGGCTCATCCTTTAAAATCACACATAATAAAGAGAAGCAAACTTCCTGATCCAATATTAACAACGAAGGGATAAGATCTGAGTGAGAGTACTGTCCTGTGCCATCTAAAGGCCGGAAGTTCTGCTCTTATCATCTTGACCTTAGGTGTGTTTCAGATTCTGAGATTTCAGGGGCTTTTGCCTTAGAGAGGCATGATCTCACCAGACCCTCAGATGTCTTGCCGGGTGTGTCCAAAGCCCCATACTACAGTAGCCAGCAAACCCAAGTAAAGTTCATGTCTTGTCTTTGGGCTCCCACCTAATCCTTGCTTTGTAAACAGAAGAATAAGGAGCCCCATGCAGACATAGCTGTCAAGAAACTTTGAGGTTATGGGGTTTGGTCTATGACTTGGACCAGCAGTTGCACAAGGACACTGTGTCCTCCTTAAGGCTGGGGTGCCATGATCTGCAGCCCTAAGTGGACATCAACTCCTCTGCCCACCTTTTGAGGCTGAGCATAAGCATCCCAGCCTCCCCCACGAAAGAAAAAAATTGCTTTCAGATTAAATAAACAGCCTGTAACCCATCCCGGGTACAAAGAAGCCCCTTGGCTGGAAAAGAAAGCAAAAATCTCTCAGCCAGCCTGAGAGTGTGGTTCAATAAAGCAGGTCAGTTTCTGTGGATCAGATGGCTCAGAGACTAACATCCCTAACACAGGATCTCCCCAAAATTTCAGCCTGGTCCACTTTGTATGCATTCAGCACTACCATTCAAAAGGGCCATTGCTCTTCATACATTAATTCACGAGGCCATTTGGTGAACTAGCTTCTCTGCTGGGTGCACACAGAAGGAGTCCTCCTTGGGCCCCCCAACGATGACAACATGACTAATAGGGGACAGACTACCACTGGCTGTGGCTGTGGTCACTGAAAGCTTCCCACAAAAGGAAGAGGCCATGGGGGCCAAGACACATGTCAGGTGAGGAGAAGGTGCAGCAGAAGTGAAGGATGACAGGTTGTGTTCAGCCTGAGAGGGGGACACACCTGGCCTTGCGTATCACAAACAGTCAGGCCCACGCTGCTGATTCCCCTCTGCTGTGCTTCTGGCTCAAAGGCCTCCTCTCTCAGAGTCAGAAAGGGCATGTACATGCCGAGGCAAGAGTTCATTTTGTTGGGGGTGGGGACACTTCAAAGACAATCTCCCCAGGTAGCTTTTTTCAGGGACGAATCTATTGAAGTTAAAAGCAAGAGGAAAGATAGGGCGGGCCACCTAGGGCCCTCTGGCTGCAAATGATACTTCTTTTGGGCATCAGGTAAAGTCAGGTTCCTGCTGCTTCTACTGAGTGCCACGCCAGCTTTCTGTGTCACCTCTTTGCACATGTGGCTATGACCTCAGTGAGCTGTGTGGGGCTCCTGAGAGCCTCAGATACCCATGGGGATGGCAGGAGCTCTGCTGGTTTCCAAAAAAAACCATGAATACTCTGCTACCAGCGTCCAAGCCTCTTGTTGTGTCCTTAAGCCAAGCAAAGCATTCAAAGCATAGAAGGAAAGTCTCCATCTGTTCTGGAAAGTCTGCCAGTAAGGTGGCCTCTTGTGGATGAGGAATAGGTGATAATCCAAGCCGGCCCTGCAGAACACAACTTTAGCATACTTTTAATGCCTCCAGGGAGGTCTATGTTGCTCAGAGCGGCCCCAACAGAGGGGGCCCGTTATTTCTCGCATTTTCTTCCTGTGCCTGCAACGGAACCGAAATTGCATCAGTTGAGTTGTACCACCTTTGGGACGTTCTCCAAGCTCCCAGCAACACCACTCCACCTGGGTGGAGACAAAAGGATGTCAGAGCCGGAAGGAGCCTTGGAAACAATCTGGATCCAAGATCCGCTCAGGAGTTAGACACACAATACGCATGTGGATGGAGAGGACATCCTCCACCAAAGGGAATTGAGGGCATGCTGCAAAAGTGCACACGTGGGAGCCGGGCAAGCCCGACCCACCTGCAGGTGGCACTCTGCCCGTGGTTACCATTTGCAATCTCTGATTGAGTTTTGAGAGAAAGAGAGAGAGAGAGAGCATGAGCAGGGGAGGGGCAGAGAGAGAGGGAGTCAGAGAATCTGAGGCAGGCTCCAGGCTTCAAGCTGTCAGCTCAGAGCCCGACGTGGGGCTCAAACCCACAAGCTGTGAGATCATGACCTGAGCCAACGTCAGATGCTTAATCGACTGAGCCACCCAGGTGCCCCTGAAATCTCTGATTTAAATCCATCTCTTAATTTACCAAAGGCAGAGCAGCTGGAAGGAGGTGATGGCTTACCCAAGTCACTGACCTGAGCCTCAACGTCCTATCACTGCCCGGATGAGAGGAAAATGCTGAGCGCATCAGTCAGGATAGGGATCGCACCATTTATTTTCATAAAGAGAATTTAAAACAACTATAGTTAATGTAGAAGGTGAAAAACAGAAAACTCCAAGGTATGCCAGAGGTAGTAGCCACAGGAAACAGCTGCCATCCAGAGTGCTGGGGAGAACATGAGAAGATTAGAATTATTAAAACTTAGAAGCTTGGAGGAAAGGCCGCCACAGAGTTGAAACTGACAGCCCAAAGGGAAGGGGCACTGGCACTGGTATTGGTGTCTGGGGAGGCAGGCGGGGAGGATCCTGTGGGGCTGGGACCCGGGCTTCTGAGGACGAGGTGCTGGCGTCTCTACGGGCCAGGGTGCAGTGACGCTTGTCGGCAAATGTTGGGAAAACTGCACACTGGATTCAGCTGCTGCTCCTGGAGGGGAGAAGTGTAGCTGGGGTGATGCTGACGGGAACAGGAAGTCGTCTAATCAGGAAGAGGAAGCAGACAGGAAGTGTTGTAGAGATGATGTTCGCAGAAACAGAAAGCAAAAGAAACACATCCCTTCTTGCTCCCCTAGCCTTGCTTGTCTCCCTCTAGGGCCCTGTCTTGGCCGAGCATAACTGGGAGAAGCTGGCAGAGCAGAAATAAGGTCTGCAGAGTCCCAGTACCTGCCTCCCAGAGCAGAGAGGGGCAGGTTTTGAGCTGGGAGATATCTGTTCACTAACTGGCACACTGAGCTTTTGCTCCAATTGAAGCCTGGACCTAACACTCATCAGCTATCAATCAATTTGCAGAGAACAATCTGGAAGCCAGGCCCCCTGTCCCCTACCTTAACCCATCACTGGACATCCTTTGGATGCCGTGTATGCCAATGGCTGGACACAGGACACTCTAGTCTGGGAGTTAATCTGCATGGGCTGTGTCCTCTGGGTGCTCACCTGCAAAGGTAAAATTTATTCCAAACATTTATCAGGTTGAAGCCCAAGAGACTGGACACTCCTGTCTCTCAAAGCGGCCGCAGCCATGTGGCACCTGCACAATACAATGCTCGTCCCATGGGAAATGATACCTCAAGCATCTCCTGCCACATCTGCCTTTGCCATAGGCTACTTTTCCTGAAATGGAAAGCAGTGTTGAAAGACTGCTTTAAAAAGACAAGGGGCCAAAGCATCCTAGGACACCCCTCCCTGCACCAAAATGATAGTTGCTTTTTCTCTAATTCTTCCCTTATATGACAAAGAAGGTCATTTTGGAAGGATCTGCTCCAATCCCAGGGCCCTGGAAGGCTGAACTACAATCTCAATAGGCCTTGCAGACATACACAAGGATGTTTCTAGAGCATCTAGCAGAGGAGTGAGCTCTTTGGTCAAGGGCCTGGGGACCCTGAATTTACATGCTGTTGATTAAATGCAGTGGTGTCACAATAGGGCCCTTATGAACCTGTGTGGAATCACCTCTATCCTCTGCACTCAAGGTGGGCAGCCTCATCCCTTCTGCCTGAGTGATCCGTAGTGCTACTCACCTGAGAAATTACTTCTCTGTGTTTATCCCCATGAGAGGCAAGATCAGCCATAACATTCCTGGCACTGGGCCATGACATTAACCTTCAAAGACCTGAAACCGCTATTTTCCTGGCTGTTGTGAACTTCAGAATTTGGGAACAGATATTTCCTGAAGACGTTTAACATCCTGTGAGCAAAGGCGTTGGAAGTATTGCCTCGGTCTCGTTTTTCCCAGTCTCTGCTTGGCCTTTTTGCACAACTGCTTTTCTCACGTGGAGGCCCGTTCTGCCAAGCCATGGAATCCAAGGCTCGTCTTCCCATTTGAGCTTTCCTGCTCACCCATACCAGGAGTGGACACATCGTGTGTGAAGGAGTTATGCAGGAAAGTTCTGAAAGAGAACTGGCCAAAGAGTCTAGGGTCCCAAGAAATCGCTCTGCTGGCATACAACAAGCCTCCTGGCTCTGGGGCTCATACTTCTCTAATTATCAGAATGAAATCCTCAAGAAATGGAATGAACATTTAATAGTTGCTTGCTTCAACATCTTACCCCTCCAGTCAGCCCACAATGACTGGGCTGGTATCTGTCTTCCTCTTAAAATGGATGCTGTCCAGGGAACTCAAAGAACTTCATTTATTTTCATTAAATTTCCTGGTATCAGTGACAGACGATCGGCTCCTGGGTGTGGGGGATGACAAGTGGCTGAGAGTACATCTGATTGCAAAGAAAGCTTCATCCTGTAAAGGTGCAGAAGTGTGAGTTGTAACAGTCCCTGCCATCTGAGAAATACCCTGTCGCAGGGCTTATCAGGGGAGACAAGCCAAAGCCAGACCTACAAATTCAAGGGAATTCAATTAAAAGTGAGGTTTTTCAGAAGGGGAAGTCTGAATAGATAAGACATATTTGAAGCAATCTCTGTAATTAGCCATCATCCATGTGGTAAAGGGGGAATGCCAAAATACAGGTAATTCAGAACATTAGTTCAAGCACTTGGGTTGAACGTCCTTCTCTTCTGCCTTATAACAAAAATCTCTAGTTCAGAATCTACTAATTCGAGTTGTACTTTTTCATCCTCTGTGAGGGCTGGCAGAGATGTCTCAGAAGGACAGAGAGGGCACACACAGAATGGCCTGATGTGCCATCTTTGTGTCCAAGTGTCAAAGTTGTGAAGAGAAATGCTCGTCATCTTTTGAAGCTTGGGGGAATTGCTGTTTCCTGGAAACCCTGCTATCCTGAGACAAAGTCGAAGACAGTTCAGCTTATGCCCCTCACATGCACAGGCTCCCCTCCGAGGGTGAAGCCCGGGCAGCGAAGCAGCAACCTGGCCATTCCTGGAGGGAACAGGGGTGAGCTTAAGGGTCACCCCCCCATACCTGGTGGTCCCACCATTACTGCCATGGGGTTGGCAGGCTCTCTCTGACACCCACAGCAACTAAGTGGGGCAAGGGAGGAGGGGAGGTTGGGTATCACTGAGTTGGACCAGTGCTACCAAGACCACAGTCCTCCAAGGTCAAGGAGCTCCATCTCCCAGGATATTCCCTGAGGCAAGAAGCTCTGCCCCCACAGTGTGCTATTTCCAGTAACACGTTGTGACACCAAGGAAAGCCTATTTTCTGTTCTCTCTAAATGTGCTGTTACATCATTGTCTGATGCAGAAGTGATCAAAGAAAATGCGACAAAAACAGTGGGAAACAATTACTATAGAATTGGGTCAAGCAATAAATTAATAATGACTGTTTAATATAATTACCATGAGACTCCACTTACATGAAAATTTTGAGAAGGCAAAGCCACGGGGAAAGGAAACATCAGTGCTTTCCAGGAGGGGGGATTTGGTGGGGGGAGGTTGGGGGAGGAGTTCCCCACAAAGGGGTAGCACGTGGGAATATTTTGGGGTGAAGGGCTGTTCTATATCTTGAGTGTGGAGGGAGTTACAGAAGTGTAGGCATTTGGTAAGATTCATAGAACTGTATATTGCAAAAGGTTTTACTGTATGTAAAGTATGCCATATATATACTTTTTTTTTTTTTCAGGAAATGATTCAGTAAAATGTGTTGACTGACTCTATTGTGTATCATGACTGTTTCTTCTTCCTTTGTACCAGAGATGGCTAACATAGTCCTGTGGGAGAAAAATACAAAAATAAAAAGTAAAAAATAAAAAATAAAAAACCAAAGCCTCAGCCTCCAAAATCCAGTTGGTGAGCTTGGGCCCCAGGGCCTGACTGGGAGGGGGATACGGGGTTGATGGAAAATCTGTCACCTCCCTGTAGTCTGTCAGCCTACAGATGGCAGGGACCATTTCATGGCTCTCACCAGGTGCTCAATAACAGTTGTGAAATAGAAGATAGGGATGGGGGGTCACCAACCATGCCAGCTCCAGAGCCCTCTTCCCTCTCCCCTTCACACTCTCTTCTCCCTCCTTCTCTCTCCTATTTCCCCTCCCTTCTCACTCTTTCCCCAGCCCACCCCCACCACTGTCTAAGGATTTCCATTGTCTCATAGCTAAAAGATCATGGGCCCAGATGAGATCATCATGGTTCTTACAAGAAAATGGATCCAGAGGTGTTTCTTCCCAGTCCTTCAAGTCTCTAGGAAGACTCCTGAGGTGGGACATCAGAACTCACTAGAAAAGTAACTGCAGGGTTCTCCAATCGCATGGAGCACCGCATGCTCAGGACTGTAAGATGAGAATGTTGTCACCATGTTGGGGGCCAGCAGGGGCCCAGCATGGTGAGGCTGTGCAAAGTGTGGGGTATCCGCTGAGCCCACTAGGGCCAAGTCACAAAAGCACCCAGTGAGGGGTTAGACTTCAGGACTCAGTGGGAAATACAAGACTGATAACAACTGTCTGTAACCTTCAGCTTCCATGTCCGATGCCCTTCTAAGTGATGAGTTCTGGAAGGACAAGACTGCATTCTTCTGTTCACTGCTGGTTCCCCTACTTCAGCACGTGGCACGCTCCATGGTTACTACACTGAGTTGGTGTGTATGTTTGGGGTTGGGGGCTGAGGGTAACAATGACCAGCATTCTAAAAAGACTCCTCGGGCTACTGCTTGGAACAGACTAGAGGGGCCAAAGTGGAAGATGCGAGAAAAATTCGGGAGCCTTGGCTGGGGCAGCCTCTGTGAGGAGAGAAAGACAGGGTGGGTGTCTGTCCCTTTGGTATCAACAGGATTGGATGGATGGACGTCCAATGTAATTGAAAACAAAGCTGCAGAAAAAAGATCATTGCCTTCTAAAACTGTGTTCTGGCTGAAATCCTTGCACTTCTTGGTATTTGGGAGGAAAGGAAAAGTCAAGGAAAGGAAAAGTCAAGGTTGTGTTGGTCAACCTTCTTTGCTTCAGCGTGAACAGATTGGAAGTGTTATCCCAAACCCCAGAGGTGGAGTATTGCTTCCAGGCTCCTAAATGTGTTGTTATTTCTTGTTCTTGTAAAAACCTAGAGCAAATAGCAAAGAGAAGGCTTATACCCAGAGGCTCATAGACATTCCAGATGCAACAGATGCTCATGTGTGTGTCTGTGGGACATGGAAGAAGGGAGACGGTCGGGTTTCTAGGAAGTCTAGAAGTGGTGAACTGAAGCCAGATGGCCAAACCTGAGGGACTGTCATGGCACACTGGAGCATGAAATCTGATTCTGGAGGGGGAAGGTTTGGCAGGAGCCTGGGGGTGGTGATTCTCAGCTAGAGGTTTGTGTGGGATCCGGGATACTTCAGAGGTGGGTACTGGAGTGCCTTAGTGTAAGGTCTTCCCTCAATCCCAGTTCAGCTTAGGTACTCAGCCACCCCATGTGAATGGGCCACAGTCAAATGCCAAAGTGAGTCCACCAGTCCTTCCTCCTCTTTTCCTTCAGTCCACAGCAGGTTTATGTTTGCCCATGCCTGCTTCCTTGCCTTTCTTCTCTCCCTTCTATGCTTTCTTTCCACTGCTCCATCCAGGGACAGAATCACAACCCAGGCCCATGGATTCTGCAAGTACAGGACCAGCTAAAGCATCCTGGTCACTGGGGTGGGTTCAGTAAGCTAAGATCATCTCCCAGAGAGGACACTTACACCATCGTGGGCTGGCTCAACAAATTGAGGTCCGTAGGGTTACGCTAATGGATGGAAGACCACAAGTAGGGTCCTCTACAGGCATAGTCAGAAGCTGTCACCCACAGGTGGAATTCCTTCCACCTGTCTCTCTCTCCCTCTCATTCTCTCCCTCCCTTTCAGAAATCTCAGCCCTGGTTTTAAAGTCTTCCAATGGGTCCTGTCAAGCCCTACCCAAATCATCCAAGATACTTCCTTTACTTAATGTTAACTGATGAAGACTTTTAATCCCAGCAGCAAAACACTTTCACAACAATATCTAGGGTAGCATTTGATTTCTAAGTTGGGGACTGTAACCTCACCATCAAACACCCATCACAGAAGCCTGGCTCACCATGCAGAGTTTCCAGGCCTGTCAAGCTGCTGCTCAATCGGTCCCAACCTGGAAAAGAGTCATGCTAAGAGGCATGACTTCTCTGCTGGCCATTGAGTGGCATTCTTCTGAGGCTGGGCTGTGATGCTTTGCAGGTGAAGCTGGTGGCGTGCAGGTACAGCTCTACAAGCATGGAGGAGAACAGTAAGGCTATCATTCCAGGGACTCGGCAACAAGCCTAATTTGGTTCCCCACGGGATAATGAGAAATCTTGGTTTGTTGTGATAACTACTGAGATGCCCTAAACTGACTATTCCTCTTCCAAGATCCAATCTGAACTATGAAACTATCCCACATGATTAGTGGGAACTTTTGACCCCACAAATGGTGAGATATGTCACCCAGGACATTCCCCTGAGTGAGCTTCATAAACTAGTATTTTAGATACTGCACAGACCAGATGGTCAGCCCAGGAATTCACCCTGGGTTCTCATGTCTGAGAACATGGGGTCCAGAGAGGAATCTAGACTCACTGCACCTGAAGGTGGCAGTGATGTTGGTATGAAAGGATGCGGATGGTGTTCACATCATAAAGAATGCCAAACACAACCTGAGAAAATAGTTTGTAATGTACATGACAAAGAATTGGTAGCACGTGAAAAACTCTCTTTCAGATTAAGAAAATAGACTCATGTCTTTTTAGGACTCTTTGATTTTTACGATGGCAAAGAATATGAACATAAAATTAACACCAACAAAAAGAAATTTAAGTGGCCACTGAACATTCCAACAGATGCTCAATTTTACTAGAAATTAAGATTTCAAATGAAGTCATCACTGGGCTGTCATTTGAGATACCTGGGAGTGATAAAATTTTAGAGATTCCGGTACCCCAATGAATGGAGAAATTGATACTCTTTCTGCTGCAGGGATGTTACTGATGAATCTCTCTATGGGTCAGTATTTGTCAAAAGTCTTTATGATTTTCACATGCTCTGACTTATCTGTAGATTGTTTGCAGAGATGGCCCAAACATCTCCTCTTGTCCCACATGCCCTGTAGCAATGCGATCTGTCATTCTCCATCAGTTATCTGGTCTCACCTAGAGACTTGCTTTAAGGAACAGAATGCTGCAGAAGTGAAGCATACAACTTCAGAGACTAGGCCTCAAGAGGTCCGGCAACTTCCATTTTTGCCATCTTGGAACCCTGAGCCACCAGTTAAAGACGGTAGGCTACACAGCCAGAGAGATCACTAGGAGAGAGAGGCTCTGGCTGATAGACAATGCCAACCATGAGACGTATTCTATCTCCAGCCACCTCCTTGGCTGCAGCCAGATGAGCGATCCTGGCCAACACCTCATGGGGCAGAAGGACCACCGGGCTGAACCCAGCCAAACCACACAATCGTGAGAAATGATAAACTGTTGCTGTTTTAAGGTATTATGTTTTAGGGTAGTTTGTTACCTAGCAATTTAAAATTCTATAGAAATGGACAAATGCACAAAAAGGTACAGGAACACTTAGGATAGTACTGTAACAACGAAAACAGATAAGATTTTTACAAAACCGAAATAATGCCTATAGAGGAATAGATGAAGGAATTAGGGTGTCTCCATTACAGTGAAATGCAACGCAGCTATTAAATATGACAGCACAGCCCCATTTTATCAACACAGAAATATAAGTACAATACATTAAGTGAAAACAGCAGGTTGCAAGAGAGTATGAATAGCTTAGTGGTGGAACGTGCAGGCTCTGCATAGTGGACTGAGTGTGAAAAGTGGTCTCCACAATCAGTGTGCTGTGTGACCTTGAGGAAGGCACTTTGCCTTTCTGAGCCATCAGAGTATCTGTCTGAGATTCATGAGAATTAAATGAGGTAATTAAGTAAATAGCTTATTAATAATATGTGTAAATTTAACTCATCGTAGGAGCTCAATTAGTGGTAGCTTTTATTATGATTATGATCCTATTATTAAATGTATGATTATTAATAGAATAATGTTAATATCAGTCTATTATATTACATAATAGTCATTGTATGTAATGTATTATATTAACATTAATTAATAAATAGCAATAGGAAACCCTATTTTTATAAAATATGTATATATATACATAAACTGCATTACATATAAATATAAGTACATATTTATATGTATACATTTATAAATACGTTTATATTTACATAAATATATAAAACATATATGGAGGTGGATTTAGCAGATACTTCACTTTTTCCTCTATTCTCTTCTATTTTCAGAATTTTTATGGTGGGCTATATATTTTATTTGTTATAGTCATTTCTAAATTTTCAAAAGCAGGGACACCTGGTTGGCTCAGTCAGTTAAACATCCTGCTCTTGATTTCAGCTCAGGTCATGATCTCATGGTTGTGGGATCAAGCCCTGTGTCAGCCCCATGCTGAGCCTGGAGCCTGCTTGGGATTCTCTCTTTCGTTCTCTCTGCCCCTTCCCACTCATGCTCTCTCTCTCTCTCTCTCTCTCTCTCTTTCTAGGAAAAAGCATTCTGTTTTCTACACTTCTTGATAATTTAACTTAGCTATGTCACAAAGAGTTTCCCTAAACTGTGTGTGAGTGTGGGGGTGTATCTGTGTTCCTTGCATATAATCCCAAATATGGGAGCCCCACAATTGATATTAAGCCCCAGAATTGTTGATTTAAACACATTACTTACTAAAAGCATTGAGTGAATCTGTACTTCTTAGTAGAATTCATATTAGAACACCTTGTCTCCTCTAACTCTGGTAATAAATTGCTAAGGGAAATGTGACATACCATTTTTAAAAAAAAATCACTGAGTTATTTATGATGCGTAAAATCTAAGTATACAAAATCAGTTTTTCCCTGAAGAACTTCTCCTTTATTATATATTAAGAAACTTCTAGTATTAGCACTGAAAGATCCCCTAAAGTCTGGGATCTTTTTGGACAAAGTTCAGAATTCATTTTCAGCACTACAACAGGGATCCTTAGAAATCTCAGCTAATTTTTCCCAAGCTAATACACAGGACATGCTGTTCTGGAGATGGAGGAGGAAGAATGAAGGACCAGGTGCACAGGGCACTCACACCATGGAATTTCAAGAGAGGAAATTCTTTAAAAGCCCACCACAGTTGTCTGTGGTCAAATACACACATCTTCTTTTGTGGATATTTCAAGGCATTTTATAATATTGAGATTTCCTATAATTGATGCAGTAAAGAAGTATTTTTGTCCAAAATTTCCTCAAATCATGGAGCACCTGGTTGGCTCAGTCAGTGGAACATGTGACTCTTGATCTCTGGGCTGTGAGTTCGAGCCCTACGTCGAGTGTAGAGGTTATGTAAAGATAAAATCTGTAAAAAAAATTTCCTCAAATCATTTGATCATGGAATTATGGAATCTTTTTGTTTGTTGATGTTTATTTGGGATGAAAGAGGAGGTGATTATTGATAGAAATAAGGTCTATTTTTATCTCACAGAACACACACTAGTGACTGGTAGATAGACTAAACGGTGGACAGAAGGAAGAGAGGGAAAGAGGAATGAAAAAGGAAGGAAGGTAGGACATGACATAGGAAAGAAAACAAATAAGGTCTATAATTTTAAATTTATGATTCCAAACCCAAGAATGCTCTGAAATCAGAACAGGTTTTTTTTTGTTTTGTTTTGTTTGTTGTTTGTCTTTTTCCCTCCTGCGATTGATAGAGTCTCATTAGGTGGCAAATCTTAACCAGAAGTGACATGAGGTTATTTATAACCTTTACTGAGCCCTTCCAGTGAGAATATTCCTATGTTTTACTGTGGAAATATTCATGTGGACGATCATGGGGTTTCCCCTCAGACCCTGATGGGGTGTCACATACTCTAGGGTCACGGCGTCATGTTACGTTTTCCAAATTTGAAATATTCTGAATTCAGCTGGTTTGAAGGCATCTTGAGAAGAGACTGTGGGTCTGTTTTGCCTCCATATTTGTAGAGCTGTTCATGTCAGGTACATTCACTTGCTGGCCTGTGAAATGGGGAGAGGGCCTCCCAGGTTGGTTTCAGTGGTTAAATATGATAATACACGCAGAAAACCAACGCCCTCTGGACACAGGGTGCTCTTCGAAATGTTCGCTGCTCTCTTCCCACTTTGTGCCGGACTGACCCCACCAGCCCATCTGGTCGGCATCGATGCTTCATCATCTCTGAGTTTTACCTGTCGCATGTCAGGAGGGCACTGAGCAGAAGCCAAGATTATGTCTCTGTGTGTTCCTCTCCCTGCAGAAACCCTAACATAATTACCACATAGGTCAGCTCTGCCATAAGAGGCTATGCCCGGGCTTGTTGTGTTTTCCTTCATACAGCTTTAATGATCTCCTCTGTGTAAAACATACCATTTTAAATTAAAAAATTAAAAATTCAGAGGCAGATCTCCAAACAAGACAGCGGCACCCTCTGTTGGAGTCCATAACATTGAAGTACACACACCATCATGCCAGGGACAGTTCACACAGATAGTCACCAGTGTCGTAAATCTGTGTCTGTAGCTGTGGATCCTAAGACTGAAATACTTATGAACAGATCAAGTCAACCTGACCGCTGCTTAAAAAGTCACCCCAGTTTGTTATGCTATTTAATGGGACCAAAGTACATATTTGTAGGGAAAAAATAGGAATGGCAACTCCTTAATCACATGTTCTGTTTGAGTCTTGCATTCTTTGTAGGTTAGGAACAGGGAGAGAAACAGAAATTTGGGAGGAGTAGCTAAACACATGGAAAGTAATAAAAATAATCAAAATTATTTATTTTTCTCATATTAAAAACCAAGATTTTTAGAGAGAAGCCTTTAGTAGGAATTTGGAAGGTTGATAACAAACCAGTTTGAGTTTCTTTGGAAATATGGAGCCAGGCTCAGATGCTCAGAAGTCCTCCCAGTCAAGTAAGAAGATCCCAGGGCCATGGGGTTCCTGCTGCTAAAAACAAACGAACAAAGCCACTAAAAAAAAAAAAAAAAAAAAAAAAAAAAAAAAAATCCCAGGGCCAAGATTAAGGAATTAAGGAAGGATTTGGAAAAACAAGGTGAGGCTTGAGGGTTGAGCTTCTGTGAGCTGTCTTCTGACCCTCCCTGCAAAGACAACTCTTAGGCAGTGTACCTGCCCACCTTCTGGCCTCAGCTTCTGTTTCTGTTTGGTGTAACACTCTTTATTCAAAAATCTTTATTGAGCACCTGCAATGTATCAGGTACTGTTCTAGACACAGAGCAGATCACAGGGAAAACGGCAGACAGCTTTCCCCTTGCTCTCAGGCTCAGGTGAACAGGTGTGAATATTTAACCACTTAGATCTCGGGATGCTAAGCCAGGCAAGGGCTTCTGCTCCCAATGAATAATACCTTGGTCTGCATTTCTCAGCATCTCGGGTACCAGCTCTATCCCTGTGTGTCTCTTACTAGTTGTAGTGAAGGTGGCTAGGTGTCCATGAAACTTTGTTCCCCACCTCCCCAGTAATGTAGCTGGTGCGGGGAAGTGGCTACCCAGCCAGGCTCTTTCTATCCCAGCTTGGTGGGGACTTATGACTAGTTCTAACCAATGGAATGTAAGTGGAGGGGATGTGAACTATTTCAAGGCCCATGCTTTTAAGACGTGGGTGTACCTGTTCCATACTTGCTTTTCTTTCAACAAATGAATACAGACTAGGACAAGACCCTAGGGGTGGATGTGTGTCCTTGAATCACCATAGTGAGGAGAGCCACTTGCCCCAGTGAATAAATAAATTGCTACTATACTTTTTTTGTTGGTAGAAATGAATTGTTACTATATTTGTTGCATTTGTGGGTTTGTTGCAGGACTTTAGCCAATCTTAACCAAAACACGTATCTTATGTCTTATTCTCTCTATTCCAAGTTCCAGTTTGTAGCTCTCAGGAATCCTTTGCCTTTTCTCCTTTTTAGCTGAGTTATCCTGATTCCTTCTAATTCTTTCTGCCTTTTGTTTTTGTTGTATGTTTTCACTCCTCTTGAGATATTTTACGGTTATGCTTTTTTTTTTGTCACACATTCTAACAGCTACTTAAACCCCATTCTGATACACCTGTCAAATGGATGATTACCTCAATATATAAAGATCTCCTACAAATCAATAGATAAATGGGAAAAGTATATAAATAGATGGTTCACAGAAAAGTAAATACAAATAGTAGTTGCATAAAAAGGTACTACTTTTCTCAAAATCAGAGAAATGTGAATAACATTTCATTGAGATATTTTTTCAACCATTACCCTGGCAAAGATAGAGTATATTAATATACTTTATTGACAAGAGTCTGAGAAGAAAGGCATCCTCATGTAAAGCTGTAGGGAGTGTAAATTAGCATAAGCTCAGAGAGCGATTTGGCAATATCTTCAGAATTTCAGATGCACTTTGCATTTTGCCCTGCTATTCAATTTATAGGAACTTATCTTACAGATATTTTTATGGGTACAAATTTATGCATGGTCAAACTAATTATTTCCACACTAATTTCCGAACTAATATTTTCCATAATTGTAAAATATTTTAGTATAACCAAGATGTTATCATTGAGGGATTGGTTAAATAAATTATGGTATATTCATGAATAGAAATATTAAGACCCTTAAGAAGCAGAGAGAAAGATCTTTATGCCCACATAAGGATACATTAAAGGGAAAAAACTAGAGAATAATGTCTTTTGTACACTATTCTTTGGGTAAAAACATATATACATAAATACAAATGGTAATATAATTTATATGTACACATACATGGTCATATATTGTATATATGATTGTGTATTTGTATGTATATTTGCCCATATAATATATATATATATATAATATTACATACTATATACACATATCCACACACATATATGTATATACACATATATAGTATACATGTATATACATACATACACATACACACACAAATTTATAGAGGATACATTTGGGAAGTTGCACAAAGACTGGTCACATTATTGGCTATATGGAGGAAAATTAGGTAGATGTTGGTGGAGGAAGGAAGGAAACTTTTTACTGAATATATATTTCTAATTTTGAAACACAAAAATAAGAAATCTACTCAAAAAGGAAATACAAGTATTTCCTAAAACATTTATCTTTCTGTTATAACTATTTGCTCACTAGAGTCATTATTTGGGCTGGGACATTGGTGCTCAAACATTTTGGGAATTATGGCCATTTTTAAGGATCTGCTGAGATCCACAGATGAAAAATGTACACAATATTAGATTCAGTTCCAGGGTATCCACGGACCTCTTCAGCTCAGTTACCAACTCCCACTTAATAACTCCTGTTTAAAACAAACAAAACAAAACATGTAAACAATGAAGGGCAAATGAGAAGACCTATTTCTCCTCCCTCTTAGAAACTGTGTCCCACCATGTTTATCTCATTGTTCTTTGTTTTTGAACACCTACCCTTTTTATATCTAATTTTCTGGATTTCTTTTAAAAAAGAAGCCTTACAAAATTACACTAGTTCTGTGATTACATTTTTAAAAAGACTTTCCCTTAATTTCCTACCTCTTCCTGACAATTGATTTCCCTTTGATACACATTCAGAAACACACTTTTGCTCACCCCCGGGGCTCACTTTTGAACAACTGTTCTTTTTCCTGTCCTTGAACTCATTTAGTATAAGCCCTGTGTCCCTTTCCTTTGTTATTAAGCATACTTCCTGGAATCCACATTTGGAAAGAAGTTTCTTTTTATTAAAAATTTTTAAAAAAATATTTATTTATTTTTGAGAGAGAGAGAGAGAGGGAGCATGAGCAAGCAGGGGAGGGGCAGAGAGAGAGAGGGAGAAACAGAATCTGAAGCAGGCTCCGGGCTCTGAGCTGTCAGCACAGAGCGGGACTTGAGGCTGAATTCAAGAACCCTGAGATCATGACCTGAGCTGAAGTCCCACGCTTAACTGACTGAGTCACCCAGGTGCCCCTGGAAAGAAGTTTCTTACAAGGAAGAAGTTTCTGTGATAGAAAAAAACCTAGCATGGAACTAGCACACAGTAGGTGCTCAATAAATGTCTTTCAGCACACCGTGCTTCAGAATGTTGCATGGCCTCAACCTGCCTACAGTGCTGCCCACCTCCTTTCCTGAGATGGGTGCATTCAGTCCACACTGATACCAGGGTAAATAGAACCTGAAGCCCAAGGCCTCACAAGTGGGAGAGCATTACTCTGACTCACCTCATATACCACCTCCCACTTGGGTACTCTTCATTCCGGTGCTCCACCCAGATCTCCCCTTCCCATGAGGCATCTGTTCCTCTAGATACTTGGAATGATGCCTAGTGATGGCACTCAGCTGAGTGCCTTCCCCAAGAATTACATTTGGCTGAGGGGAGCCTCCTCCCTAAAGACTAGAACCCTTCCCTTGGGACAGTCCAATGACTGCGCCATGCAAGACCTACAAATGGCCGGCTCCTTACCTCAGTTCAGGGTAACTGGGAAAATCTTTCTGAGCTCTAGAGTGCTTTGTGGGATGGGCTGAGGCTGCTGTTGCAACTTGAAGACAGCCCAACTCCTCACTCTGCCCAGCCACGCTTCCCTCCCTTCCCCCGCTGATGCTGTCTCAAGAGCCCTCTGCCACGACCACCTGCACCTAATTCTCCATCTCAGAGTCTCTTTCCTAGGGAATGCAGAACTCTAAAACTCTCAGACATCGAGCCGTTCTGGAAAATGGCTTCTGATAGCTAATACTGCAGTGACCATCAATTGTTTTTACCAGCACAGCATCCTTACCCCCCTTCTCATATCAGCCTCTACATTTTCCTCAGGGTATGCCTACCACCCTTCCTCTCCACCCTTGGAGCTGAGCCCACCCCACTCCAGCCTGCCATGGGGGAAGGGGGTTATCTATGCCTAGCCAATCAGAGCAGCACATTGCCTTGGCCACTGTGATTGGCTGGGGATGGCACATGACCCCAGCTGGGCCAATAAGAATCCTCCTCAGGATTTATGCTTCAACCATTGAGGCAAAAAAAAAAAAAAAAAAAAACAACAAAAAACAAAAACCATCTTTGTCCTGGAATGATGAACTGACTGGATAAAAGAGGATTTCAGAGGAAAGCAGGATGAAAAGATGAAGATCGCTGATGACGTCATTTGACCACCTGAACCCAGCTATTTCTCAACGCAGATCAACTATGAAGTTTCCCATGGGGAAAACTCCCCAGATAGTCAAGTATTTTCTTATTTAAGCTCATTTCAGTTGGGTTTCTCTTGAGACCAAAAGAGTCGTGTCTGATCCAGAGGGTTTATCTTTTAATTGCCCTCAATTACTAACAACAACAACGATGATGAAACATTTCAAGTTAGATTTTTTCTAAGATGAATCCTTTCCTGCTTCTTAAACAGAGCGCCGGAACTTGACTTTTTCCTGAGTGCCTCTGGGACATTCCTTGTCATATCTCTGGCATCTTTACACTGATGCCCAAAGGGCTACCTTGAGGGTTTGCACCTGTAGGACTTGGTGTAGAGGGCTTATTAAGGTCTCATGTCTAATCACTTTGAATTGAAAATCTCTCTCATTACTGCCGGGCTGTTGTCTTTGCCATTTCTCTCTGCTGTCACTAGCATTGCTTCTAGCAACCCCTCTCCTCCTCCTTAATTGCAGCTTTGACTTAGAGATCTGATCTCTGAGTTCATTTGAATTGTGTGTAAAGTAAGTGAATGGAGGTTTTGAGCAAATGCCTGGCAGACTCTCCTATGCCTTAGGTGTGTAAATTTTTGATATGTAGACACTGGATATTAAATATGGCCATTCAGTTGCATTTTATGATTTTTATACTTGTCCTGATATATGTTTCCATTCAGGAAATGTATGGGCTAGGAGACGTCGCTCCATATAGGCAAGATGTGATATTTGTCCATGCAACCAGAAAACTTGGATGGGATAGGATGACCTCCGTCTGGAATATTGTTCTGTCCTGAACATAATGTTCTCAAAGGAATTCATTCCACATGAAGCAGTGACTTTCTGAATCAAGAAAACTAGAAGGAAGCCTACTGTAAAAGAGTCCATGCATACGCACATGCAAACCCCCAATTGGCATTTATGCCAAGTGATTTTTCACTTCAATTGGCATATCATATGCCATCCTACTTACTGATATTCCTGGGTAATCTGTACGTGTCCAGAGATGAAAGTGGAATTGCTAGCATTAAGTTGATTTCTCAATTTAATTCCAGTTGTTTTTATCTCATGAACTTGACTTAGAGCAGCCAGAATATGATGCACTGACTTATGCTAGCACCAATGACAGAGTCTAAGAGCCCGTAAGTGGAAAGAGGCACACAGACTGGGAAAGGAGAAATTTGCTTCCGTGTTCCCCTGTCTCTGGAGAGCAAAGAGCAATTATAGAAGGGAGGAAAATGTTCCCAAGAAAGGAGGAAATCTGACAGCCCCAGATAGTCAAACATCCTCAATTAGCATGAAAATGGCATGCGTTATTTTTGCACAAAGCGAACTAGTTTTGCCAATCACTTCAGCTCCTCTTTATCGCTTTTGAGTATGTTTATTTTGACGGCTTTTTATTTATTCTTTTTTTTTTTTTCCCTGTGGCACGTCAGAAATATGGCCCCATCTGGAGACAGTGCACAACTTGATGCTTTCCACCGCCCTTCCAATCAGGAGTAACTATAGCTGTCGGGGGAGCACTGAAAAAATGTCAATTAGCTATAAAAGTTCCACAAACAAGCATTATGTCTTCCTCTTACGAGTCCCTGGGTGCAGCTCAAAATTGAGCAATAATGTCCACAGTTAAAAATGGCTGTTGGGGGCCCCAGCACTCTCTTTTCCCATTAATAATTGCTTGGCGCGGGTGCTGGCGTCACTGCATGTGCCCGGTGGAGCACAGGCAACCGAAGGGTGTGTCAGCTAAGAAGAGCTACAGCTCCCATCACAATCACGGTGCGGAGGAGTGACCCCGAGTCCCTCCATGCTCATCCCACGTGGCAAGTTAATCCTTGGGGGAATGGGGACTTGAGCCACGTCTCGTCTCACGGCTGGTTATTCTTGCAGCTGTGCAAGCGCCGGCCGCCGCTTCCTGCCCATGTCGCAGAATCACATCAGGATTGCTCTGGCTCCGAGGGAGAATAAGGGAGCAGTCCGCCTTCTGGTGTCACTGTGATTGTCCAGGCGCCAGCCCACATGGCCTTTATTTATAGAATGCATGCTGTCCTCTAGGCTAGAAGGCAAAGCAAGTCTCTTCCACAAGTGAAACCAGGCACGCGGGGCCAGTGGATGTGGCCTGTCTTGACATGTGAAGTGTACTGAAAGCTTATTTATGAAAATAGGCAGCTGGCCCAAGCGCTGTGGTTTGTCAGTTTGATTTTTTTTTAATGTTGCATTACAATATTATTTATCTTGACTATTGAGGTTTTTGACACCCCTTAAATCTTGTGCCTGCGGTCAGTGACTTACTCTCTTCACCCCACTCCCAGCTCTGCCTTTTAGCCAGAGAACAAGTGGATGTGGGTCCTGCTACAAGAGCTTGCCTGTGTGTTTCGAGGAAAGGACTATCCCGTTTAGCAGAGTTGGGGAAGAAAAATCCAACAGTGCTGTGCATGGAAGTGGCATCTGGAAAGAGCACGAGGACAGGGCCTGGTTTCAATTCTTGCTCTGTGGCTGTGTGACCTTCAGCAAATGATCCAACTTCTCTGAGCTTCAGGCTTTTCATCTACAAAGCTGAAATAATAATATCAACCATGGAGTATGGCTGTGAAGATTAAATGAGATCTGTATATCAAGTGGCTGGCACTTGATAAATGGCGCTTTGCCAAATGTTTGCAGAGCGAATAATCAATGCCAAAAATGTTGGTCGAAGGACGGGAGGATTTTATATGGTCAGATTGCCTTCAGCTGGACCTTTTTTGTCATTTCATATTCTACATCAACTTTTCATGATTTCTGCCTACGTTTATGTTCTATGCTAGACCCAAGGGTAGGATTAATACATAAATCTTTTCCATATTTCCCATTATGCTTTGGGCAAGCATCTGATAAGTATTTGTTGCATGAATGGAAAGAAAGGTTATTAGCTAACAATGGTATGAATAGATATAAAACCAGCGAGTGTGGTTCTGCATAGGTGACCTGAGCCATTTACAACACTGTCAGCTACGGGACCCTTAGGAGGGTTGGACTCAAAGGACGTAAGTTCAGGGACCTTGAAAGTTACAGTGACCCAGTGATTCCCAATGGAGGGTCATATGCATAGATCATTGCCCGGGTCCTTGTCCCTCCAAGTGGGGGGGTGGCAAGGAGAAGAGAATTTAATGATTTTGCTGTTCCCAGGGTTGGTCCATGGAGATTCAGTTCATTCGTAACCTGCTCAAGAGTCAGAAAGTTCTGAGTTATCAGGGAAAGACTCTGCTGGGGGTTTTTTAGGTAAAAGATGTCAAGAGGGAAGCCTGTAAGTTGGTGACCATGTGATTTATCATCAAGCTGGGGTAATTTTGGAAGTTAAAGGGGATTCTGCTATAATTATACTGAAATGAAAGATACCAACCCAGGCTGTTCTGGGCAAAGCGGGACACACATTCACTCTCCTTCTAAGGCAAACACGCAAAGAGTCTCCTGCTCAGTGTTGGAAAGAATAAAGTCATCTGTGCCTCTGCCTGGTGGGCAGCACTGGTTCCTTTTGCGAGGCGGGCTGCCACATGCCTGCCCTTTGCAGCCCACTGCTGTCAGTGATTGGACAATTGTGCCTCTGTGTCCTCTCTTTCGCCAGAGGCCCGGGGTCCCCGAGAGTGGTTACTCACCTATGGATGGGGGCTGGCTCTCCTGTTGCACTTGTGATCTCTGTTTGAAAGAGTGATGTATTGCAAGAGCCTGAAAAACGGAATCAGAAGTGAAGAGGCCCGCAAAGGCAGAATGCCAAAGAGGTGAACGGCGTGGGATGCCCAATTATCTTCTAGATAAAAGACTGGTGTAAGAACCGGAAAGGATAGTAGATAATCACCAAGTCTAACATGTCACCTACTGGCCTCCCCCTCCACCCAATTTACTGTGGAGGAAGGTAAAATCAAGAGAGTAAAATAAAGTGCTCAGGCTTATGAATTCCTTCAAATTCATGGCTCTGGCCCACATGTGCTCCATGGATTCCAGACGCAAATATGCCACGGCTTCCTCGACATCTCTGCTGATGGAAATATTAGACTCAACGTGTCCAGGCAGGGCCCCTGATCTCTCGACACACCTGAGCGCCTGCCCACCCCCTTCTCTCCACCCAGCAAGCCCTCCCTGTCAGTCATTCAGACCCCACATCTTGGGGTTACTTGTGACTCTTCGCATCTTCCTTCTGTGTCACATTTAATCTATTAGAAAATACCATTCAGAATACATCACTGTCTGACCACTGTCGCTACCTGTTTCAAACCCCCAGTGTCTCTCACCTGGGCTGTTACTATTATTGCCTCCTAACTGCTTCCACTCATACCCGCCTATGGTCTTTTTGCCACTGAAGAGTCAGATGAATCCTTTTAAACCCTGTCCGTCCGTGTCATTCCTCTGCTCAAAAATCCCAAATCCGTCTTCCATCTTCTGCAGATTAAAAGCTGAAATCCTTACTCTGCCCTGCAAAGCCCCGCACAAACTTCACTCACCCCCGTACCAGCTCAGTCTCATCTTCTAAAGACACTCCCTTGTTCACATAGCTACAGCCATTCTGCACCCCCTTCTGCTCCTCGAATAAACCAGTCATACCCCTGCCTCAGGCCCTTTGCATTGGCCGTTTTCATGTGCCTAGAATACTCTTCCCACCTAGCTAACTGCCTCTTTGCCTTTAAGTCTTTGCTCAAATGTCAGCTTCTATTAAACTGCTACACCCTGTTCCTTTTCCTGTTTTGTTTTTCTGCACAGCATCTATCACCTTCTCATATACAGTAAAACCTTGGATTGCAAACGGCTGTTCTGTGAGTGTACTGCAAGACGAGCAAACATTTCTAATAAATGTTAACGTTTATTCATTCTTGAAAGACAGAGAGACAGAGCATGAGTGGGGGAGGGGCAGAAAGAGGGAGGGAGACACAGACTCTGAAGCAGGCTCCAGGCTCTGAGCTGTCAGCACAGAGCCTGACACGCGGGGCTCAAACCACAAACTGTGAGATCATGACCTGCGCTGAAGTCGGATGCTTAACATACTGAGCCACCCAGGCACCCCCATTTCTAATAAATTTTAATTTGATGAGCAAGTGATGTCTTGCGATACAAGTAGCACGTGACGCTGAATGTCACATGATCACAACTGAGTCAGTGGTTCTTGCAATCCGCTTCGATATACAAGTGCTTTGGATTACAAGCATGTTTCTGGAATGAATTAGATTCGCAAACCAAGGCTTTACTCCACCCTGTATTTTACTTCTTATTTTCCATTTACTGTTTGTCTCCTCTGAGTGGAATATAAGCCCCCTGAAGGTAGGAATGTGTGTCTCATTCCCTGCTGTCATCTCAGAGCAGGTATCTGGCACAAAGCAGGAATTCAGTGAATATTTTCTGACTGAATGAATTCTGCTCTTCGCCAAATGCCTAACATGTGTCAGGTGTGTACTCAGTATATCAAGATGTTCACAGCAGGATCTTCCTCTTAACATGATCCTGAGGTTTTGGGATGGAGGTACAGCCAACCCCAGTGGGATGTAGTGATGATGCCTAGCAGTGGTAAGGATGTAGCTGGTACCCTCTCCTGTTCTACCATGGGATTAAAACAGGCAACGTTTCCCCAGAGCGGGTGATGCTGGGACTGGAATTTGACAAGCAAGTGGAATTTCGCCAGGCAGTGAAGCAGGGTGGCAGAGGTGTCCCTCACGTCTCAGCGGGTTTCCACTCTGCATACTGATTCAGAGGGCAAGGCTTGGTACCAGGGAAATAGGGATAAGGGATTATTTGTGATAGTCACGTTTCTCAGACAACATTTTCTTCTTGACAGACAGGATGATCTGACCTTTTCCCAGGACACTCGAGTCACCCAAGTGATCCAGTTGGCTCACCTGCTGCTGAAATGAAAAACAATTTTCCTGGAGAGCAACCTGGGCAGGTGACCTTACAGCACCAGAGCCACTGCGCTGATCACCGTCCACTGAAATCACTGGCTGAGATGTAAGGATGCCCTGCTTTGTCCACAAATCCTTTTCAGAACACAATGTGGTCCTGTATCCAATTTCCCCTGGGCTCTCAGGAAGCACTGGCTCGTAAAGGGCCTTTGGTTTGTGATTTCTTAAGAGAATCTCCTTTGAAGCCAAAGATATGTCTGTTTTGGTTGAGTCCAGGTTCTCTCTGAGGAATAAAAAGACCAGCACATATGTGATGTTTGTGAACTACTTCTGTGGCATCACTGAGAGAGAGAGAGAGCATGCATTGAAGCACTGGGCAGGTGCTGCTTTCTGGCTCGGGGGCCTGTGTGACCACAGGATTGTTCCAAATTCCACCATTGCCTGTCTGGGTAGGTTTGACCATTCTGGCGGGATCAGTAATATATCGGTTAACTATTTCTCTGTAACGTATCACTGCTGCACTTGGTGGCCTAGACCAGCAAGAAATCCCTTCTCCCGATTTTGGATCGATCCTCTGCCAATTTTGTCTGAAACAGCTCATGAGACTGCATCCAGCTGGAAAAGCAGGTTGGCTGGAGCAGGGCTAAGCTGGGATGGCTAGAACGTCCTACCATGTGGTCTTTCATTCCAGAGTCTTTACAGTGGGAGTCTTCCTGGCATGATGGTCTCAGGATAGCATCCCCAGGAGGCAAGCCCCAATACATGTAGCACTTAGCAAGGGCTTACATCTTGTGGACTTGGCCCAAACAAGTCTCATGGGCAATCTCAGAGTCAAGTGTGGGAGAGGAACCACACACAGGGATACTGCGAGGTGTGGTTTGTTGGGCCATGACTATAACCGTCTTGCACAAAAGGAAAGAAGAGATCGCCAGCCACGCCCCCCTAGTCCAGGTCCCGTATCTCTTCTCTTCTGCCTGTTGATGTCTTACGGTTCCCACCACAGTCCTGTGTGTGCTGCTGGCCATGCTGCTAGACCATGGAACCAGGCAGCACCTAGGCCAACATGTACATCCTTAGCCTATTACCCCCAGTGAAGTTTTTAGGAAGGCAGGCCCTGCTTCCAGCTCTAATTCTGACCCTGAGCACCCAGAGCGATTCTGAATACATGCAGATATCCCTTCTTCTTCCCCTGGAGTCAGAGGTAGCATTCTGCACCACAAAAAAAGAGACCCCCGTTGGAGTTTGCCTCAGAGTCTGATGGGACAATGCCCCCCAATTTCCATGCACAGATGATGTCTCCAAACAGCAGGTCTCTCCTCTGTCATAGTCATCTCTAAGACTTAGAGTTTCTAAAGACCTCCCTCCTGGTATTTGTGCTCTTGTGTGACCCTCTTCATTTGAGTGGGAGCTGGCTTACTGACAACAGAATGTGGCAAAGTAATGTGACCTAACTCCTGAGAATAGATTATAAAAAGACTGAGGTCTCTATCTTGGGTACTGTCTTGCACTCTCTTGGGTCCCTTACTCTAGAAGAATCTGGCCACCAGTTGGTGAGGCAGTCCTGTGCAAAGGCCCACTTCAGTGAACCTGAAAGTTGATCTTCTGATGTGTCTTACCAATAAGACACTCATGTGAGTGAGTGAGCTCAGAGATTATCCTTCTCAGGCCGATTCTTGAGATGACTCAGCCCCAGCTGACAACCTTAGTATAGCCTGTGAGAGAGCCTGAGTCAGAACCACAAAGCCAAGATGCTCCTGGATCCCCGATCCACAGGAACTGGGAAATTACATGTGTTTGCTGTTTCCAGCTGCTACATCTGGGGCCCATTTGTTACACAGCAGTAGGTAACTAATACACAATCATATCCTCACTTTCGGACACAGCCTTTGTAAAAATGTGCAGAGCTCAGAACTCCCACCCCCACCCCGGACAGTGAGTACAAGACTAGCTGAGGCAATAAGGAGGAGAAACAGGGAGGGAGTAAGGAGTCAGGAAGATTTCTTTGCCCCCCCCCCCCCCCGGAACCACTTGTCCCTACTTTCCTTCCCTTGGTGTTGTGGTCTTTCAGAATGATCATCCAAGCAGAAAACAGTCTTCTTAGGGTTAAGATGATAGCAACAAGTAATTTAATACTTTGTTTTGATTGGATTAGTAGTAAAGGCAATGCCTAGTCTCTAGCTGAGACAAGGAAAGTTTAGCTGTATAAATTAAATCTCTTTAGCATCATTGGTTTGAACAGCCTACTTATCTTTGCTCCAGATGCTCGATACATTTTTGCTTCTGTTATTCTGGGGTGGGAGGGGAAGCAAAAATGAATTCTCTTTTCTTAGGTAAGAGGACTGATCCCCTGTTCCTAGCCCCCATGACTACTGCAGCACATATGGTTTACAGCCACTGAGAATAGTAATGGGTCTGCCTGACTTGGGTGAGCACCGGAGCAGAAATTCTCCCTCCTTTTAACACTTCGGCTCAGCGAGGCAGGCCAAGCCCTATAATCATCATTGATTATCTCATTCGGCGTGACTCCTGGGAAATCTTGGGTGAAAGCAAATTGAATTGGATATTTGCTGCCACTCTTGTAAAAGGAGCCCATCTTAGATTAATTTCAGGCATGATAGCAGCCTAGAAAATGAGGTCCCAGAGTAGTGTGGCTAAGGGGGCTGTCTGGCACTGTGAGAAAATGCAGCTCTTGTGAGCTGATGTATGTAAAGGCTTAATAGCAAAGCACAATCTTTTAACATAGAGGATTAGTCACAGAGGGGAGGCTCCTTCATAGATGAGCTCTCCCGGCTGGCACATGGAAAAGGCTGATTGTTAAAAAAGATTAATTAAATAAAGCCCATGCTGCATTGTTTCTGTGGGTGTCCTAGGCCCCCTAGGGAGAGAGGGCTGCCCCAGGTCTCTCGGGGTAGGCTCTTAGACATAAAGGGGAAAGAGTCCTTTTGTGGACTTGGGTTCATTCCACGCAATCCCTAGCCATTAGTGGGGGAAGATGAATAGGCAAAACTTAAAAAGGCCAAGGGTTTATTTAATGAGAGGGGAGGATTGGGGCTGGCACGTCCTGCTGGAGGCCCAGTGGCACTGCTGGGAGACAGAGTAGCACTCACACTTGAGCCCTCAGGCACCTGCCTCGCTCAGAAACACCCCGCCTGGCAGGAAGTGGGTCCTTTCTGAGCCTAGCAGAGGAGATTCCAAAAGGACAGCGGTCATGAGATTGGGTGACAGACATGGTGCCAACTAAACAAAGCCAATGATGTGAAATCAGCCCATAGGCACCAATGCTGCCGGCAAGCAGAGCTCATGGGCATCCCCAAGCAGAGCAAACAGGACTCTGGCTGTGAACTTGGGAAGATTTTATGGGCAATACTCGAACAACAATAATAATAACAATGACACTAACACGAACTATTTACCAAGTGCCTTCTGTGTGTCAGGATATTGAGATGTATCTCTCTATTTTGATATATGGGTATAGGTATAGATATAGATATAGATATAGATATAGATATAGATAAATAATGGCCCAGCAAGTAAGTATAATTTGTGGTGAAAAATATGGGTACTCCACCAAGGTCGCCTAGGGTCCCTTTTCACCCATTTTGGGGATGCTCTTGCTCCAACAGTAAGTACCGATGGCTACTTTTCATAGGGTTTCTCCTCTGCTGGTAGAACTTGCTTTGCAGAGAGGGAGGTGCCTCAGTTTTTATATCCACTCTCCTTCCAACAGCCCTTAACCAATGACTAACAGGTGCAGACGTACAAAACACCTCTGGGTAGGGCCGACTCGGAGGCATGATTTGCAGCCCCCAGTACTCTTCAGGATCAGGCTGAGGCTGCCCTTTGTAGGACTTTTGCCTGAGATCAGTCTCCTGTTTGGCTCCCTCTTTTTTTCTCTCCTCTTCCCCGCTCAATCTCCAGCTTCCTCTGGCAGTGCTTCCTGACTGATACAAATCTTCATCTTGGGATCTGTTTCTGGGAAACCGAACTTAAGGCATCACCCCTGATTTTTAAGTTAGAAGCTGAAGCTGATGAGGTGAAGTCATGAGCTTGCGCGTAGTGACACAAGTAAGTTTACAACCAATCCCATCTGACTCCAGAGTCCATGCTTTTCACATCTCCCACAAAAGCCCATTTCCAAGAGGAAGTTTTTCCTACAGAAACATGAGAAAAGCTCATGCTTATTATCATACTTTAGTTCCCTGCTAGGAGTGTTTCTTGCCCCTGGGACCAAGAGTTGGTCAAGGTCAAGACACTGCTAGCAGCAACTGCCTTGTAGGTGGATTTGTGGTTTCTTCTACGCCCAGATTATCTGCCGTGCCAATAGCTGTGGGATATATTGCAGTGTTGTGTCACTATTTTGTGTTCATTTCCTTTGAAAGCCAGCCAGGCAACTGCAATCATGGTCCTGTTGTTGCTACCTGCCTTCGAAAGAGCTAGTCAGGCCCAAGGGGAGATAAACTTCAGCAGCCTAACAGAGCCCAAGCACTGGCCTTGGTGCCAGAGAAATTACCTAAAGTTGGAGAAGGAAGAACAGGATGGCAAAAAGACAGGCAGAGGCTGTCAACTTTTGACTCGGAAATGCATGGACTGAAATTCTAGCTTATAAACTAGACGAGTCACTTCAGACAAATTTCTTAACTTCCCTAGCCCTCAAGTCCTCATCGGCAAAGTGGGAATTCTAATTGTCCCTAGTTTATAGAATCGCTGAGACTTTTGGATGAACTAATGTGTGCAAAGGACCTACTGCAAGGATTGGTATATGGTAAGTATTTGATCGTTGTACCTGTGCTTTAATTCATAGTTTAGTTGCAAATAGTTTTTCCTTATTTTAAGTAGGAGGGAATGGTCAGGAGATTGTATAAAATACAGCTAGCATGTCAGTGTATATCAGTGAATACTCAAACTCCGGCAAACTGTCTGTTCACTAAACGGGTCTTGTTTTGTGCCTATAATCAGGGAGAGGTAAGGGAAGACCCGTATTATAAAAGCTCCATTTTCTCATAGGAGCAGTGTCTCCCACAGCCCATTCAATGATCACAGCACAATATAGAGAGCCCATGACTGTGAATTTTTATATTCTGGAGGAGTTCTGTAACCTTCAGACTTACAGATAAATAGTTAAGTGTAGACAGAAATTGCTTGGTTGTTGGCTTGAGGACCACTCAAGTTAATTTCCTACAAGTGTCCAATTGGCCCCATATTCCAGGGGACCATTGCTTCTGGTTGTGATCTCAAACAGAGGCCTGAACAATGTTTATTTAGGTTCATAGTATGTCTACCGGAAATGTGCTTTATTCACCATGACTGCAATGATGCCGCAGAACAAACATTAAAACGTCGGTTGGCTACATCAGACAGAAGTTGATGTTTCATGCTTATGTGACCTCGGATCGGATGGAAGCTCGATTTCAAGGTATGGGTTTGGTCCAGGTCTGCTTATGTGTCTGCCTTCTGGGGCCCACGCTGAAGGGGCAGCGGCTCCCTGGGCTCACTCTGCTCGTGGCAGTCACAGGCCAAACCATGCCAGCACCTTTAAAGCCTCTGTATGTACGCACCTAAGATTACATTGGCTGAAGCAATCACTGGATCAAGCCCCAAACCAAGTAGCTGAGGAAATATACTCTGTCCAGCGTAGGGGAGGGTGTCCAAAGTCACAAGACAAAGCACGTGGATGAATAATTTTATAGTGGGAGAGGGAATGAAAGAGTGTGACAACAATCTAATCTAACACGTCAGAACAATGAGATATCACACTGGACTCAGAACAAGGACAGAAGACAGAAACAATCAAAGAGAGATCAGAGTGTTAGCTTAGGTGCTCTGAGCATTTGCCATGTAGTTGGTAGAAAACACGCTGAAATTACCCCGAAGGACACCCAGAGGTCTCTCTTCTCTTGCTGGTGATTATAAGTAAACAGATAAAAATAAATACACACATGTATATATCATAAGTTAATGACACATAAATGATCCCTCCAGGGTAGGCGGTCACTACTGTGGCTAAATCTGGCAGGGGGTGGGGTGGGGAAGAGGCACTCACAGATTCCTGTTTGAGTGGAATTTTAGGATCAAAATCACCATTTCTTGAGCTGTGTAGGATTTCTTATGCATGTCTTTGTTTGTTGGTTCTTGTCAGTTGAATTATCTGAAAGTGGCTCCGTTAGCCTTTTAGCTAAGCAAAGCATCCCTGCAAGTACATACCGCTGAGTTGCATGCATTTTTGAAACATTAAAATAGTAGTGGGCATGTCACCAGGCTCCAGAACTCTTGGCTAATGAGGATGTGTACCTGGCAAGAGTCCAGGTTGATTGGGGTGTATCATCGTCTCCCTTCCCAGAGTGTGACGTCTGGGAGCTATGTGAGCAGCGGCATTCCTGGGAGAGCCACCCCCTGCCCACCTAAGGATTCAGCTAAGTGGGCAGGGAGAGAATCCCGAAAAGGCTTCTGGTTTTCTTATCCCAGTCACGCCTGAGCCCATGCTTAAAGGTCCTCAACAGTAATACCTGTGCTTTACATCTTCCCTCTCCCTTACTGAGTGTCTGGGTAAGTTCACTTCAAGGAACAGGGACAGAAATAAAATAAACCTTGGTGAAATTAATCCTGACCTCTGCCGATGAAAAGTTGGGCATGATGTGATCAAAGCACACGTTTGAAGTGTGGCTCCCCTATATACCAGCCTTCACTTAACCAGAGGTCAAGACTCGGCAGGCCATGGCTGAACTTGGCCAGCTGGCATATTTGCTGTAGCAGATGAGAATGTGGACTTGTGTTCTTCTCTGTGTGGCAGACCCTCC
The DNA here is from genome assembly GCF_018350155.1 of Leopardus geoffroyi. NCBI lineage: Eukaryota > Metazoa > Chordata > Mammalia > Carnivora > Felidae > Leopardus > Leopardus geoffroyi. The sequence continues at coordinate 41,717,448 of NC_059336.1, read as the reverse complement.
CTGTCGCCTTTGTGTCCCTGGTCCACTTGATTGATGTCTGTTACCTGACTGTCCCTGGAGCGATGTAAGCCTGAAACAATCCTAAGCCTCATTTTCCTCAGTGGCCAAATGTCGATGAAGTCTGTTTCCCAGGGTGGTGGGGAAAATCTAACGCAGCATTGAGGATAAATGCCCAGCACTGGTGAGCACTTCATGAACTCAGTTTCTCTTTCTTGATTCCTTTTTACGTTGCTTTCCCTTTTCTCTTTCCTGTTTCTCATTCCCCTCCCTCTTTTTTCCACTTTCTTAATTGTGATGCCTTGATATCTATTTTATTTCTTGGGTAAACTTTAAACAGGTTTTTGCCTGTCAGTGGGGGCTCTGGGCTATTCTGGCTTATCCTGAAGTGAAAGTCATATTGAATGCGTCTTCTGGTGCCCCACAATTTCTGGATTATCTAAAAGGCACAAAAGTGATTCAGCACTGAGTCAGTCAAGGTGAAGTTCATTGCTCCTCTCTGGATTCATCCATTGGTGGCCAGACACCTCACCCCGGGGATCTTACAGTTGGTGAAATTAAACTACCTCACTATGAGAATAGAAAATAAACAAAAATATAATTCCAGTTCTTTAAGACCACCTAAATAAGTGCATACTGCAGGAATAAACTAGCAAGAGGAGGGTGATCAAGAGACTTGGAACTCAAAGTGGATGTAGAGACAGACTTTTCTAATCCCTTTCTTTTACAGTTAAAGAAACAGGGGCTTATTAAGTTAAGGGACTGTTCAAGGCACATGTGTATTCAGTGCCAAGGACCTTTCCGCTTAATGCCCAGTTTTCATTCCTCACCATGCAGACTCGCTCATTACAAGAATCCAGAAGGTTTTCAGTGTCTGCATTTTGAATAACAAGGATTGAACTGGAGAGTAATAGGGGCAAAGGTTACATAATCAATGAAGAGATTATTGAGTAACAATGCTGACCTTGGTTGTGAAAAGAGAAAGGAAGGCACTGCTATAGTTGACCTTGGTTGTGAAAAAAGAAAGGAAGAGCTATAGTATTCACATAACCCGGGGGAAGAGAGGGGAGGGGAACGGAGATCAGAGATCGGGGGATAGGCTCTGATTTGGATACTTTCCAGCTGTAAACTTGAAAATGCCATTAAATTTCCTTAAGCACTATTTCCGATATTTACAAAGTAAAGATAATTATTTCTGAGCTTCCTGCTTCGAAAGGTTACTGTGAGCTTCCAAATACAGATTATTTAGTCCAACAAAAACAGTTACTGTGCACCTGCACACACCAGAGATTCAAAGGTGAGTACAGCAAGAACACGCCACATATGCTAACTGATGAAACACTTACATGCATAAGAGAATGAATCATTATTATTACCACCTTGAGGGGTGCTCCCTTGAAGCAGTGACAGAATGACATCTGTTGGTGCTTCCATCACCCACACACAGCTCAGAGCTCTAGGATTTGTTGGTCTTGGTAGTTACAGAACACATAAGACATTATCCAATGGCCATTGTTTAAAACGGTGCTTCTGAATTTTTTTTCTGCCTTTATAGACATGTGAGTTTCAGGAGTGACTACTCATGTGTCGTTCTTGATGAAGAATCATGATCCAGAAGGGAAAGTATAAGACAGAATATTATGGATTGAAGGCTGGATTTCTCAAGTTGCTTCATTCCCAGCTTGTTTTAAGGTTCTGGATGACTCACCCAATTTTTCTGAGTTTGAATTTCCCTCAGTCTACAAGGAGAAGGAATCTTGTTCTGCTTGCTCCAGAGGTTTCATGGGGAGTCAAGATGCCACTAGGTGTGGAGGCATTTTTTTTTTTTTAATTTATAAGTGCTGAAAAAAAAAAAAAAAGTTCAGCAGCAGGCCTGCAACCTCTTTTGGACCATCTGGGGGAAAAAAAGAGAAACCAGACAAATTTTCTTGCCAGCTCACTACTAACCAGATTTCCTGGAAAACACACACAAATGGTAATTTACCATTTGGTAAATGATATTTACCAGCAGAAAGATGAGGGAAAATCTTTGTGCACTACTTTTAGCAGGATTAACCTAGCCTGTGTCAGCCGCTTATTGTAAATAAACCTGAAATTAATGCAGTTATGGGACATGGCTCAATGGAAAATGTTTCAGAAGCTACATCATTTATTTGCCAATTGCTAATGCTTATAAGCTGAATCAGAAGCAAACTTGGTACTAGGTCTGATCAGTGATTCACGCTGAATCTCATTTGCATTATTTTCGTGTTAGGTCAGGTACCACCATAGGTAAGGTATGGAAAGATAGGTATAAGAAGGAGGTATTTCACAACTGAAATGACTCATGTGTTCAAACAATGCACTAGATGCAGTGCTTAAACCTCACATGTGAAATCTGAACCAAAGCAGGTCAGAGGAGGAGAACAGACATCTGAGGAGCTATGCTGATGATCTTAGATTTCCCTGAAGGGAACACATCTTGGCTGTGTCTTCCTATTTCCGGTAAACTTTGAATCAGAAATAAATTTGATACTGAGTGTCATCAACGGTTTGAGTTGAGTCTCATTGTTTCGTCTCTGTGCTTCCTCAAGTGGCCTCGCAGATAAGGTACTATCATTACATTGTTTTTGAGCGTCACCAAGGAGGCAACTGAAAAACCCAAGCCAATCTTTAGGGTAAAGATTTTGTGTATGTGTGAGACAAAAATAAAGGATAAAGAGAAACTGAGACTCTACAAAATGGTATCTTAAAGCCTTTGAAGATGGGGAAGGCATTGGGGGAGAAAGAAAATGCCACGGGGCTTTGCTGACTCCGCCACAGTCAGAGAAGCAGCAAGTTAGAGCAGGCTCTTGGGAAGGCTCTTCAGTCACTTGTTTCACACAGCAGGTGTGGTCTCCAATGTCCACAGCCACAGATATTCCATTGATCATTTCTGTGGTTGGATTTTCCCCTCCCAACTAACTCCTGACCAGCCCACAAACCATTTGTGGTCTCTTCTGGGGCGCAGTAGGACAGCAGCTTTCTGTGTTATTGCCTTCCTTCTCCTCTGTCGTTACCACATATTACCTCTGTCATATCATCACCTAGATGATACATGTAAAGCTCAAAGAGCAGGAGAAATGAGGCGAGCTTGGACTCCCAAGGGCTCTGCCCCTCTGATTCCTTTGTTCACACATTGTCCATCCCCATTTTGAAAGCCAAGGGATAGAGGCAAAGTCAGTGCAAGAGATGGCTATTCTCTTTAGTCTAAGTAAAAGTATTCCGTAAGGGGATTAGCCTAAAAAGGCAAGAAAGCAATATTTTATCTTCTTGGGATTCACAAAGGCTCACTTCTGCAAGCCCCAGACAGGGAATTGAGGAGAACAGTGGTTTTCCTCCTTGACGCTCCACCTTGGCTGCAGAATTACCTAGGGTGCTTTCTAAAAAAATAGTATGCCTGGGCCCTGCTCCAGACTAGTTAAATTAGAATTTCTGAGTGACTCAGGTATGCTATTTAAATGTTTCTTAAGTGATTCTAATGGGTAGCCAGGGTTGCAAACCACTGGGATAGACATTTTGTGGTCATTTGTTTTTGTGCTTATGAAGAGTCAGGCAGTAAATGTATTTTGGGTCATAAAATGGCTCAGAGCCGAAATATTTGCTATTGTGAGAGAAGCTACATAAAATGACAACCCAGCCACAGACCAGAACATTGTCAGTTCAGCTATGAAACAATTTCTTTTGATGTTTATGGCACTAAAGATCCTGAGATGGTGCTGTCTGATGAGAAGGTGCTTAGTGATGCCCTGAGTCTATCTGTGAGCCAGAGAAACACCCTGATTTGACTTCTCCCTCTGCAAGTTTATCAACTTAAGGAGGGCATTAATATTTTTATCATTTTTTTTTGCCATTTTTTTGGGCATTTTTTTACCCTTTTGTTAAAAATGATTTGCAAGTGTTATCTTATTAGAAAGTGTGAGATTCAAATCAGGTCAGGGACATAACCCTCCCCATGTCCTTCCCACTCATGGGGCAGACACTTCTGTTCTCAGGAGAAAAAGCACTGAATTTGTATGTTATTCCAGAAATTCTGAACTGTGCAGCCAACTGGATCACTTTAAGGACCCAAATGGGAGACATATTTGTAGTCAATGTCTGCACATAAGGTATTTCTTTCTGCATAATTTTGCTCTTAAAGATGATGGAATGAATTGTACTTTAATTAAATGCAGAGGGAACACTAATCTACTTTGAAAGGCACCACTAATCCACTTATTGGCAACCAAGGTATGTAGATATTAATGGGACTTTCAGAAGAACAGGCACAAGAGGGAAACCATTTCTAAGAAATACCAATCTTGGCATAGGCACAGTCGTGTATATATCCATCATGGCCAATGGCTACCAAGAAATCTCAAGTTAATCCATTATACCTTCCTTAACTCATGCCTGTGTCTTCATTAGGGGGTATGTACATGATATAAGCAGTTTTTAGTAAGCAAATGATATTAAGAAATTAAGGATCTATTCGTAACTTGGTTCTCAGGTCCAATTGTACATTACTTTGGTCTTCTGTTAATAAACTTTTGTGTATGTGCTCCAAACTTCAAATTATTTTCTACATATTATTGTGGTCTTGTATGTCGGCCCTCTGGAAAACTTTAAAAAATAAGTTGTATGCTATTGCATTTATTGATGTTATTATGAATAGTTTCATGATACTGTTTTTAGTTTCCTTCCTTAAACAGACACTGGAACTTCTATAGCAAATTACTCACTCAGAGAATATAACTGTTGTTCAGGAAATGCTCGAATATTTTCGGCAGAAGAAAGAAAAGTATATCAGCATTATTTTTATATATATATGTTTTAACATTTATTCATTTTTGAGAAACAGAGACAGAGCGTGAGTGGGGGAGGGGCAGAGAGAGAGGGAGACACAGAATCTGAAACAGGCTCCAGGCTCTGAGCCGTCAGCACAGAGCCCGACGCGGGCCTTGAACTCACAGAGTGCGAGATCGTGACCTGAGATGAAGTTGGACACAACCGATTGAGCCACCCAGGCGCCCCTCAGCATCAATTTTATTGATAAAATAGCTTAACTGTCTAGAAATAGTCCATGCATACACCGTGCACACACTTTCATTCTCTGCACACTCCCAAGATTGGCCCAGAACAGCCTTTATTATTCCTGCGCTCTTCATTGGCAGCTGAGGGAAGGAAGGACAAAGGAAAAACATGCAGAGCAAGAAGAGAGGAGGATCCCAGGAGAATGGGAACAATAAGGTAGCTATTAGTAAACGTATATCATGTCTTTAAAAATACAAATCTTGGGGCATCTGTGTGGCTCGGTCAGTTTAGCGTCTGACACTTGGTTGCAGCTCAGGTCGTGATATTACAGTTCATGGGATGGAGCCCCACATCAGGCTCTGTGCTGATAGTATGGAGCCTGCTTGGGATTCTCTCTCTGCCTCTCTCTCTGCCCCCCACCCCCCGCTTGTGCTTTCTCTATTTCTCTCAAAATAAATAAATGAGCATAGAAAAAATACAAACCCCATCTCCAAGCCACTTCACAATTTCCTCTGTTAATCTTGCGATGCCCCATCAAAAAACAAAAGCACAAACAAAAAAACTCCTTACGTGATTCAGGTAGACTCAAAGTCTATATTTGACAATCAACTATCAGCTCATTTGGTGGCTAAGGTGGGGAGAATAAATAAGCATTTATTGTATGACTGGTATACTCATTCTCTTATTTTTTTATGCATAATGATTTTGTAAGATAGAGATTATTATATTCATTTTGTACTTTATTTTTTAATACTTAAAATTTTTTCAATGTTTATTTTTGAGAGAGAGAGAGAGAGAGAGAGAGAGAGCGTGAGTGGGGAGGGGCGGAGAGAGAGAGGGAGACACAGAATTCGAAGCAGGCTCCAGGCTCTGAGCTGTCAGCACAGAGCCGGATGCAGGGCTCGAACTTACAAACTGCGAGGTCATGACCCAAGCTGAAGTCAGACGCTGAAAAGACTGAGCCACCCAGGCACCCCTGCACTTTATTTATTTATTTTTTAATGTGTATTTACTTTTTGGGGGCAATCCCCCACTAGCTAACTTGACAGTAATTTTTTTTTAAGTCATAATAAAAATAAATGAATAAATAAATAAATAAGTAAATAAATGAAGGTGTCTTTATTCCTGTTCTGTTAAAATTTACACTTGTTCATACACAGTTTTCTATTTTCAATTCCCTATTGAATTTAGCCCAATTCACATCCCTTTTGGATTGAAATAATGTGAACAGAATGACCTATGTCACTTCTAGGGTTAAGAGTGAATGATGATTCTTCATCCTTCCTCTCCCTCCTGCTACTGTGATTAGCCTGAGTTTCTGAGGGAAGGCGATGTGGAACAAACGCCTCCATTTATAAGTAATGAACATGCATCGTAAATAAGTCTGCCATGCACAACACTGAGCTCTGGGGATTGCCACGGCAGCGTAACCTAGCCTATCCTGACCAGAAGAACTTCCTCCATCCAATGCAAGTATATTACTGCATTTTGGAGAATTTACTAATTGTCACTTAGGTCAAAATTGACAGAGAAACCATACCTCTGACATTGTAACACCACCCAAGAAGAAACTTAGCTGTTATAGACCATTAGCTTATCCATCAGTGAGCAAAAACTTGCAAGTGATCTAAACTGAGCAAACTTTTGACCCTATCTAGTACTGTTTCTCCTCTGCCTGCAAAATATTTAGTAAATGGCAAATTTTAGTCAATAGTGAATTATAAGGAACTGCCTAAATTCTTAAGATGTAAGAAATTATTTATATAAGGAATTTTTAGAAATCAACAAATCACTGTGAAAATTGCATATATTTTTTGTTCTTGTTGTTTCTACTGTTGCCAATGACTCTTGAATGAAATAATATTTGCTCCAATGAAGTGAGTCCTTTTGAGGGTGAGAGATCTGGCTCTAATTCCAAATTTACCCAAATGACACAACGTCTCCAAATTAGCCATTTAAAATAATTCCCTTGAAAGCACGACTTGGAAATGCACACCAGAGAAGAAAGAAGAGTTTTTTAAGTTTACTAATGGCTGCCTTATTGTTCCCATTCTCCTGGGATCCTTCTCTCTTCTTGCTCTATGTGTTTTTTTCTTTGTCCTTCCCTCCCTCAGCTTCTAATGAAGACACCCAGCAGCACAAGAAGAATACAGAGTTTTCTGAGCTGGTCTTGGGAATATGCAAAAGATTAAAATGTGTGCTGAATTGAGCCAAGGTTTATGGGTACAAAAACAGATCAGAAGGCCAAAGGGGAAATCAAGTCAGCGGCCAGAAGTGCAATCAGGAAAGGCAGTTGACAATAAGAATCAGCAACAGGAGCTCTGGGGAATCCCACAAAACAGATGGCTGCTTTTTTTTTTTTTTTTTTTTTTTCCAGCTTCACCATTACAGCTGCAAGATCTGCAGAGGCATAGCAAAGGCCCTGTGGGCTTCAGCTGCCATTCTGTGACCTTCAGGATGACCTCTAGCCTGATAAATTTTTTTTTCCTTTACATTTATTTATTTTGGAGAGACAGAGACAGAGCACAAGTTTGGGAGGGGCAGAGAGAGGAGACACAGAATCCGAAGCAGGCTCCAGGCTCTGAGCTGTCAGCACAGAGCCCGATGCGGGGCTCAAACTCATGAACTGGAGATCATGACCTGAGCCAAAGTCGGACGTGAAGTCGGACGCTTAACCGACTGAGCCACCCAGGCGCCCCTCTCTAGCCTGAGATTTAGACCAGAATTTCTCATGACTCTCCTTCCCTCTCAATCCAGCTCTCCTTCACTACTCTGCCTCAATGAATAGCCTCTCTTCCATCAGTGTTCCGAAGCAGAATCCTTGGAGTTATCCTCAGTTGCTCTATGTCCCCCATTCCCCACATACAATCCTGATGTTTTTACTTGGAAAATGCCTATTCAATTCAAATTTCTTCTCTGTCCTCACTGTCTGTGGTGCATTTTCCTGTCACCAAACTTTTCCTGTTCCATTTCATCTGATGTAGGATACCAGAGTCAACCTCTTATAGAAGAAATGGGAATACCAGTATCTTAGCTACAGCAGGGTGGGGAAATGATGAAGTTACTTTATTCTGAGAATGAGTGAGCCCCTGAGAAGTTAGTACAGGGGATTCAGAGACAAACAGGTATAAAGAGACCTGTCAATGTGGGGGTTCTTTCTGCCAGGTTCCTGGTCTCTCTCCAGGTGCCACTTCTATGAAGCAACACAAATCCTGGCCCAAGGATGAGACACAGAAGAACATTACTGAAGGATTTCCCTCCAAACTCTGCCCTACAGCCCTCCACTTCCTGGAATGGTTGACACCAGAAAAGACCATTCATTTTAAGAAAGACTGTGCCTTCATTCCATAGAAGTATTGTTTTATGGCTTCTACCAGATATACTTGAATAGGTACAGAGCTCTTAATATTTGCAGAAATGGCACAGAGAAGCCAGGGATGGAAGGCTGAGGCAGAAAATTGGATCTAAGGGGAAGGCCCTGGAGCACTCAATCTGAGATTATTAAGGGCCTGGCTTTGCAGAGAGGGCACAATGGGTGTTTTCAAGCAGGAATGAAACTCATTCCCATAAAGAGTGAAGTTGAGCATTCAGACCAAGCTAGGACAATGCGTGTATTTGAGCAGGAAGGGATAAATTTCGGTGTATTGCTCCTAATGCCATGTGCTTCATCCAATTTTATTTATTTATTTATTGAAAAATTATTTACTTACTTTTTTTTCAAGTATTATTAACATGCAGGGCTATATTAGCTTCGAGTGTACAATATAATTTAATGTTTACAACAGCCTATTGATTCTTTGGGAGGCGGAGGTCCAAAGAAATTAAATCGACGCTTCCCTAATACTCTTAAAATTTGTTTATGTGAGTTATTTCTGTTAGTATTTATTAGAAATTAAAATACAATGGGGCACCTGGGTGGCTCAGTCAGTTGAGCATCTGATTCTTTTTTTTTTTTTTTTAATTTTTTTTTTTTTCAACGTTTATTTATTTTTGGGACAGAGAGAGACAGAGCATGAACGGGGGAGGGGCAGAGAGAGAGGGAGACACAGAATCGGAAACAGGCTCCAGGCTCTGAGCCATCAGCCCAGAGCCCGACGCGGGGCTCGAACTCACGGACCGCGAGATCGTGACCTGGCTGAAGTCGGACGCTTAACCGACTGCGCCACCCAGGTGCCCCGAGCATCTGATTCTTGATTTCAGTTCAGGTCATGGGATCCAGCCCCTTGTCAGGGTCTGCGCTGAGTGGCGTGGTGGGGGGTGGGGGCACTGCTTAAGATTTTCTCTCTCTTTCTCTCTCCACTCTCTCTCCCTCTGCCCCTCTCCTCCACTAGCAGTCTCTTTCTCTCTCAAATAAAAAAAAAAAGGAAATTAAAACAAAAATTATAAACACAAGTCGACATAAACACATTCTATTATCCCCACAGCCTCATCTCTCAACAAGTGCTTGATTGTGGGCCAGGAGGGGTGGGTCGCCAAACAAAGGCCCATGAGAGTACGATACAGACTCACTTTATACCATTGCATTTGGTGCTAGGTAATGGTGGGTCCATTTCCACTAGGAAATGGTGGGTCATGGCTGAAATCAGAAATGACCATGAGCCCTCGACACGGAGAGAATGTCTCAAAAGCGTTTATGTGAAATCTGACTGTTTTTCCTGAAAGCTTTCAGAATTCACAGTGAAACGCAGTGCGCATCGACCCTGTGTCTCAGTTCCACCCCTGCAAACCGCTAAGCCTCCCTGGAGTTTCTCGTATGGAACACCAGGCCCCTTAGGTGTGTGCAGGGAGGAGCTGCAAATAGGAGCTTCCTTTCATGGGCACTGTGGTGTCGGGTGAGCCAGGCTAGGCTGTGAGGATGTTGTAGTGACAGCGGTCATCTCGGGAAAGCGTGGCTCCATTTCTAGTCTGCTGATGACGGGCACCTCCAGGTTTATCTTCCCTTGTAATGACTCTGTTCAGAGAGATGTTTACCACTCGCATCCCATTGGCGGGGCTCTGCAATCCATGAAAAGCCCTTTCAGGAGTCGTCACGTACATCTGTAAATGCCTGGAAATCAATGCCATTTAGCCAGCGGTAGTGACCTTTCAGACACAGAGATGATTTCGAAATGGCATGTGAAAGATAACATCCAGCAGTGCCAATACAACACACAGAATTTCCAATACCACTTTAAGGACCCTCTCTTGCAAAAATGGAGTAAAAGCCCAAGCTCAATATGCTTCACAGGCAACTCTCAAAGCTCAAGAAAGAACGAAGACTGGTCTGGTTCACAAGAAGGGTGTTAAGTGCCAGTTTTCACCCCCTTTGTCAAAGGTCACATCCAATGACTCCATCCCTCATAGAAGAGAGAAAAGAAGAGGGCCAAGACTTTGAGACTAAGGCTCTAGGTTCTTATCTTAGCTCCACTTTGTGATTCTGCCTGGGCATGTCCTCTCTGAGCCTTAACTTCTCCACATATGGAATGGGGTAAGAATATTTGTTGTAAGTGCTTCAGAGGTGCAGGAGGCGTTTTAGAAACCTGAAATATGTTTTCTAAAATAATCGCGGGGTGCCTAGATGGCTCAGTCAGTTGAGCATCCAGCTTTTGATTTGGGCCCAGGTAAGGGTGATCCCAGGGTTGTGGGATGGAGCCCCAAGTCCAACTTTGCGCTGAGCATGGGGCCTGCTTGATTCTCTCTGTCCCGCTGCCTCTTTCCTCTGCATGTGCACTCTCTTCCTGAAAAAAAAATCCTTTCAAAAATAGTACTTATCAATTTTTTAAAACTTAGATCACAAAGATTAGCTAAAGTAATACACTGAAAATAATTTCAGATTCCATCATCATTTTTTTCTATTCATACATTCTTTCTTATGAATGTATGTATTTACTCTAAAAATGGTTATATTGACCATACTGTTTGTAACCTACTGTTTTACTTAACACTATATTGAATACAGCTTTCTAAGTCGTTTACTATTTTCCCCACAACTTTTTAAAAAAAATTTTTTTTTCAACGTTTATTTATTTTTGGGACAGAGAGAGACAGAGCATGAACGGGGGAGGGGCAGAGAGAGAGGGAGACACAGAATCGGAAACAGGCTCCAGGCTCTGAGCCATCAGCCCAGAGCTTGACGCGGGGCTCGAACTCCTGGACCGCGAGATCGTGACCTGGCTGAAGTCGGACGCTTAACCAACTGCGCCCCCCAGGCACCCCTAATGATTATGTAATATCCCATTGTGTATTTGGAGCATAATTTAGCCAACCAGTTTCTAACTATTGCATTTTCATGCACTTTCTCTTTTTCTCTCTCTGAGTTTCATTTTGCCTTTCAGTTTTTCTCTTCTTCCTTTCTTTCTCTTTTTTCTTTCTCTCCTCTTCCTTCCTTCCTTCTTTGTTTTTCTTTCTTTCCTTCCCTCCTTTTCTTTCTCCAACCCACCCAGCTCCTTCTCACTTTCATTTTCTTCCTCCTTCTTTCTTTCCTTCCTTCCTTCCTTCCTCTCCTTGGCAATTATAAATGATGTTGCTGGATGCTTCTCTCACCACTGTGATAGTCCCAAGGAGCAAGTGTAATAGAAACAAGGGACAGCCACATGGCAGGTTTAGCAAACCAAACCCTTTCCTGGGATCTTGAATATAGATCAAAAGGATGCAGGGGCTCCTGAGTGGTTCAGTCGGTTGAACGTCTGGCTCTTGATTTCAGCTCAGGTCATGATCCCGGGGTCATGGGATGGAAATGCTTGGGATTCTCTCTCATGCGCTCTCCCTCTGTTCCTCTCCCCTGCTTAGCTATGCCCTCTCTCCCTGTAAAAAAAAAAAAAAAAAAATATATATATATATATGTATATATATATATATATACATATACATATATATATATATATACATATATATATATATATATATATAGAGAGAGAGAGAGAGAGAGAAGGATGAAAGTGGTACAGTGCCTTCGCTCTGGACATGGTGCTATCAAGCAGCTCATGCTACAAAGACTTTCAGTTTACGCCCATCCATTTCAGCCATGGTTATTCAGCATCCCCTTCTTTTCCTCCCTGTAATCCTGTGAGATCCTACAAATCTTTTTGACGAATTTCCCTCTTGCCTACAGTAGCCATTGTCCATTTCTGCTGCTTGTTATCGAAAGATCTCTATAACAAATGCAATCAGGGAACATCTGTAGATTGTATAGTACTTACCTGGCTTTTTAACATTTCAATTAATCAGAAACGGCCTACAGACACTAACATGAATGTTAAGTCTATAATCTTGTTTATACTGAGATTTGGGGCTTTTTTGCCTTTATGAATGCATACTGCCTCTGGAAATAGTAAACTTATGCACTTTTTTTTTTAGCCCACCAAGTAAATTGATATTTGTTTAATTGGCGAACAAAACCTATTAGTGTTTTGGCTGGACCCTGCTGGGAATGAGATTCAGCCTCTAGACCCAGTTTTATAGGCTATTTCTGAACCTCAGAAAACAAAGATTTACTATCACTTTTATAGAAATGCTAATAGGACCATAACTATAGTAACACAGATGGCACAGCTGTGAAATATACATACATGTGTGCATAAAAGAAAGCACGATTAGGGAAGTAGATGTTTGGATTGCCTATGAGACAGAGGAACTTTGCTGTGGGATGGTTTCTGTTTATCCACATGGCCTAGCAGAGCAGGTCACAGGATGGTTTTCTTTGTTGTCTTTTTTTCTGGTTTTCTTCAAGGATCCACGCCCAAGCCTCCTCAGGGTCAGCCTGCTCACTAGTTCTCTTATTATTCTCTCCCATCAGAAGGAGTTCACTGGGAGGCAAAGTGTCTGGGGAGCATTGGCCTTCAGGAATCCATTGATGATCAGCCAGTGGCTTCCCACTCAGAACCAAGAGCAGAACTGTGATAGTAATGACATTGTTGGGCTCTTGAACTAACTCCCTGACTTTCTCTGATGGGTGGGTGGTGAAGACGGCACATGTTACTGCAGAACAAGACGCAGCCACTAAACAGGATGCTGAAGAGTCAGGCTGATTTGGGACTTAGAATGTGATAGACCTAGTTTTGAATTCAGTTCGGCCATGTTGACCTGACTGAATAATTCATCCAACAAACTGCCTAGTTTTGGTCATTCTCTCTTTCTTACCTCAGAAATTCTTTCAAATGGTTGTGAGGATTTATGAAACAGTGAATACCTGGTATGTAGTAAGCACTCTTCAATGGTTACTGTTATCACTTTTCAATAATTATATTTGCCAGTAAGATATTTTGAGATTTAAAGAACTCCATAAACCTCAAGTAATGGGTTCATTAGAAAGATGCATTTGGGAATTCGGAAAAACAGGAATCCCACGTTGGTAGCAAAGAAAGGGAGATAGCTCAACTAGCAGGGTCAGGGACCCCCAGCATGTCTGAGCCTTGAAGAGTATGAAACTGGATCATCACGTGGCATTCAAGAAAGCTCTGGATGTCAGCGGCCAAAGCTTGTGTTGCCCTAATCTGGAATTTCCCTATTAACCTGTCCTCTCTCCATTTGTTTTCCCACTCCTAATGGCTTGTCAGAGCATCTTTTCAGTTCTTGCTGACCTTTCTGTACTTAGCAGTTTAGAGTTCAGGGATGTCAGAACCTAGCTCACCCTTTTTTGGGGAGAAGTTTTATTTCCAGACTATATGATAAGCCTCATTCTGGCTACCTTGGGATAGATGCTTTTCCTGGTCAAAGTGGACACAGTGGAATTGCACTGTATCTACATAATATAACTGAACCTAACTACATAAGCTACGTGGAGAGAGAAATAAGGAGAGACAGAGGGATGGGGAAAGAGAACACCTGTGATTTGCCAGCATTTCTTCTTGTGAGCAACTGTCTTGGGACAAGCGCCAAGTGGGTGATTTGAGTCTGTGGACTCCTCAGTGTTTCTTACTCATACATGAACTGCATGCGATTCCAGTGCTTGAATGTGGATATTTTTGGTACTGCACTCTCTTAGGTCAGGTGTCCAGGAAGCAGACTCTGAGATGGAAATTTGTGTTTAGGAGATGGAAATTGTGTTTAGGACATTTATTGGAGAGTGATCTTGGGACCTACATCTGTAGAGACTAGGAGAGCAGGGTAGGGCATGGAGAAGTTAAACCATGGTGCCTTTGCAACCAAATCTTCAGAATTATCCCAAGTTGAGTCAAGAGGGCCAGGTGTAAAACCATAAGAGACTCTTAAATACAGAGAACAAAGAGGAGAGGTGGGTGGTGGGATGGCCTAATTGGTCGATGGGTATTAAGAAGGGCACTTGTTGGGATGAACACTGGGTGTTATATGTAAGTGATGAATCACTGAATTCTACTCCAAAACCAAAAACAAACAAATAGAAAGAAAAGAAAAGAAGAGAAAAGAAAAGAGAAGAAAAGAAAAGGAAAGAAAAGAAAAGAAAAGAAAAGAAAAGAGGGGCCAGGTCTACATACCTCCATGTTAACCAGTCAATGGATGCAGCTGCCCCCAGGAAAGGGGCATAGCCTTGGGCAAAGAGCTGGGAGACAAGAGCAAGTAATATTTCTGACAGTTGGGAAACAGGTGACTCATTCTGAAAGAGGGATTTGGGTACAGCCTCTACTGCATGTATCTATTTATCTATTCTCCTGTTCATATATCCATCTATCTACCATTCCATTCACTTAACACGTATTCATTGAGTGCCATGTGCCGGTCACTCTTCTGAGGTTGGGGATGCACTACAGTGCAGAGATGCCCTCTTGGAGGCTACATTCCAGTGAGGAAACAGATGCCCAACTTCAGGTAGTGATAAAGGCTAGGAAGAAGAATAAAGCAAGGTAAGAGGTCAGAAAATGCCAGAGAATGTTATCTTATATGCTGTGCTCAGGGAAGAGCTTTCTGCCTAAGTACCTTTTTAAAAAAATTTTTTTAAATGTTTTATTTGTTTTTAAGACATAGAGAGACAGAGTATGAGTGGGATGGGGCAGAGAGAGAGGGAGATACAGAATCTGAAGCAGGAGCCAGGCTCCGAGCTGTGAGCACAGAGCCCGACGTGGGGCTCAAACTCACGAACTGTGAGATCATGACCTGAGCCGAAGTTGGACGCTTAACCAACTGAGCCACCCAGGTGGCCCTGCCCAAGTTCCTTTTATGCAGTAACCTGAATGAAGTGGAGGAGCTGATGAGACTAATTGGGGAAGGAATGTTCCAGGCAGAAAGAGCAGCAAGTTCAGAAGTCCTGAGGCATACATGAGTTTGGCAGGAAGGAGGAAGTAGTCCTGGAATATAGGGTGTGGAGGGGAATGTGGTGAGAAATGTTGGAAAGGTAGGCATAAGACACATCCTATAAGGCCTTGAGGGTCATGGAAAGGACTTAGAACATTATTTTGAGTGACATAGGCATCATTGGATGATTTTGAGCAGAGGAGTAATGTGATTTGACTTTCGCTTAAGCAAGACTAGTCCGGCTACATGTGGGCAAGGGTGAAAGCATGGAGATCAACTGAGAGGCCAAAGGTCTAGGATGGTAAGTGGAGGAAGAGAAAAGTGACTTCTAAATAGCAACCTGCTATTTTATGTGATGTTCAACAAAAGAAAACAATGATTAGTTTCCAACAATGGATGAAAAAATATCTGTATTGGGCTTGTTGCAGCAGAGTATACAAAGTGATGAATTCCTAAGAGATTTTTAAGAGTAGTTTTGGTAATATACAATTTTAAGTTTATTTGATAAATGTAAACTGTAACCCCTAGAACTTTTATAAAATGAGTTGTGAATGAACCTCTGTCATAGCATTCAACTCTTGAGGGTAGAGACTATGCTTTTCTCTGCGTCCTCAATACTTAACATGGAGCCTGGGAATAAAATATTTGTGGAATAAATGAATTAATTATGAATGAAAAGAGGACGGTACTGAAAAGTACATCTGTCTTATGTGGGCTCTGTACAGACTGGGTATGCTGTCAGTTGGATATTACATTCAATAAGAACGAGTCAATTAGATTCCTGGAAAAAAAAACATTTTCTCTGACCAATCAACTTGCATTTGAAGTGAGGATATTCTGAAAGGTCAGATGGGATTGAGAGTTCAAAATTTGGATGCTCAATTTCCAACAACTCAAAAAGGTGTAAAAAGACAATACTTTATTCTTCATTGTCAAGAGGCTAGATACCTAGGGCAGATTACATTTTCTAAAGATGATGATTCATCCCAAATGCTCTTCCGCAATTGACCTTGCCAAGCCTATCAAGAGACTTTACCATCAAGAGAAGGAATCCATTTTCTACTTCCTTGAGTCTGGGTGTTCCCTGCGACTACCTTGATCAATAGCATATGACAGACATGATGCTGTGCTCGTTTCAGACTTAGTTTAATTTGATTGACAGCTTCCTCTTTCAGCCTCTTGGAATGCTCACTCTTGTGACACTCCCTTTCAGAACTTGGCTGCCATGCTGTGGAACTCCCAAGCCACATGGAAGTATTTCAGTTGGCAGCCTTAGCTAGCTGCAGTATCAGTTGCCAGTCAGGTGCGTATTGAGCCCAGTTGAGCCTGGTTGATCCTTCTTTCCAGCCCAGTTGGGCCTTCAGATGACTGCAGCCCCAGCTGACCTTGGCTGAATTGCATGAGATACACCAAGTGAAAACTACTCAGCTGAGTCCAGTAAAACCAAATGACCATGAGAGATAATAAGTAGTTTCAAGCTACTATGTTTTGGGGTGATTTGTTGTGGAACAATAGAGAACTGGAAAAATATCAATCATGGATATCAAATCACTTAGTGGATATTCATGCCAAGTGGAGTGGATCCCAAATCACATTCTTTTGAGATGATCTGGGACCCCTCCTACTTGCCATCCACTTAGTAGGCATGGAGAGTAATATGCCTGTAGTTACGATTGTCATAAACTCATGAAGTCATGACTGAGCCTATGTGATTCCTTGCTATCATTTCTATCACCATTCCACTTTTCTCTCTCCCTACCATTGTCTGGCTCCTACTTCTTCCATGGAAATGGAGTTTCTTATTTTTTATCTAGCTTCATTCTTCTGTGCCATTTTCTTATTATTCTTACCTTTTTTTTTTCCTCTTCATCATTCTCTTACCTTTCCTATATCTTAGTCTTTCCAGGTTTGTAGCTGACTCTCCCCTAAATTCCTTTGAGTCCCACTACCTTTCTCTCTTTTGAGTTCCTTTTCTGTAGTGGACCACTGATGCTCCTGCCTGCCTGGAATTTCTTGCTTTTTGTCTTAGTGGCATCATGGAGATATACCTCCCTCATTTATGTGGTGTGTGTGAGATCCTCAGTCAAGATCCTTTCCCCAAATCCTCAACCAAAGGTAGGTCATATTGTCCATGACCTGAAAAAGGATGGTTTTCAGTAGGGTATCAATAGAAAGTGGTGATTACTAAGTGCAGACACCTGACGAGGTGGCCCATTTCCTCCTCTATCTAGATCTGGGGAGGTCCTTCATTCTGTTCTGAGGACTGCTTATTTAATTCTTTTCTATTCCACCTGCTTACTGAACTATCCTTCCAACAGGTAATTTTAAATTTGAGTCAACCAGAATTATTTTCTGTTATCTGGGCCTAAATATCTTAGCTGACATATTATTTCCCTCTTCCCTCCCTGCCCCCACCTTTTATTCTCATTAATGTCCTCCCCTTAGTTCTGCTTTTCTATTTATTTCTCTGTGTTTCTCTTATTGTCTCTTTTCATAGTCATGTATACAAATGAACTTTCTCTCACATGCACCCTCCACATTTTTTTTTCCCTTCAGGGTCTGCTTCTTTTCTTTTTATAATTAAATTGTTTTAAATTAAAATCTTCTGGGCCTTACTTATGCCCAATCAATTCCACATGGCTCTCCTTCCATGGCTGGTGGTC
Source organism: Leopardus geoffroyi (assembly GCF_018350155.1). Taxonomy (NCBI): domain Eukaryota; kingdom Metazoa; phylum Chordata; class Mammalia; order Carnivora; family Felidae; genus Leopardus; species Leopardus geoffroyi. The sequence goes on along the minus strand of NC_059336.1, from coordinate 41,699,572 downwards.
TGTGGGATTATAATAAATCTCTAAGCCTCTGCCATTGCTTTTAGTTTGCCAAGCTGGAGCTTATCCCTTACAGCTCCATCCCAGAATGTCTACGGGTTCTTCCAGAAAACAATGGCTTTTTCTTGTTGGATGGCTCAGTTCTGTGAGCACCATGCCTCTCCTGCTGAGTCTGTGGTGGTGTTTGTGCAAGTCTAGTATTAATATGACACATCTTTGCTGCTTTTTTGGAGGTCTTTTAGAAATCTGGCTGACAGGGTTGGCTCACAGAAAATATCAGGGTCTAGTGTTGACATAATTTTGGAGTGGCAAATAGGAGATCTGTGGGGCATTAGAATTCCAGACCCAGGCTGTGGGGCACCAGCATCCATTCTTTTAACCACTACCTATGCTGCTTCTCCTTGGGGTGCCAGTCTGCTTCTGCCATTTTCTGATTTGCCAGCATTGGTCTTGAGGAGGACTGCACACAAGGGCAGGTCACAGGTAAGGTCTGTAGACAGAATGTCCAGGGCCCATCTCTGAGTAGCCTGATTGTTAGGAGGGAGAAGATAAGGAATACAAGGGTCAGTTGAGACAGTCTAAAACTGAAGAGGTTTATTTGTAGCGTGAAGTGGACATTGTTAGTTCCCTGTCCATCTTCGCTTGCCACTCACTATTCTTATGTATGTTTTATTGATGGCTTCCCATTGCTGGCACCTAAAAAAACCAGAGGGCTTTTGCTGGCTGCAGGAGTGTGCTTGGTCTGTGCATGGGGAAGGCCAGAAGTGCACAGGAATGCGCCTGGAGCAGCCTGAACCAATGACAAGGAGAAGTTGGTGGAGAAATACCTCACCTGTCTCACCTGTTGGAGGGGGAACTTCTTTGAGTTGCGTTCTGTACAGTCTTACATAGGTCCCCAGTGGGATGGAACTCTAGTTGTCCACAGACATAACCTGCTCATCAAAACACATCATATTGGCTGCCTTCCCATCCCTGTTTTATTCCTCATTCTCTACCAGTGCTTCGTGAGGTCACCCTTCACCCCAGTAAAACATTTACACTCAAATCCTTATCTCAGGGTCTATTATCTTGGAGAACCTAACCTGAAAAGAGGGTCCTCAAGTTGCAGAGCCAGTAGGTGGCAAGTCAGAGTGATGCTCCCAGGATAGAAAATCGGCAGCAAAAATTTCAAAACACAAATTAACCCTTTGAGGAGTTCCTCTTATTAAAGTGTGTGTGTGTGTGTGTGTGTGTGTGTGTGTGTGTAATGGTGGGTTGAGGATTTAAATATTGTGAAAATGACTCTGGACTGGGGCATATGAACTAGAAGCCTGCTGATACTACAGTCCCCATAAATTAAAAAAGTCACTATATTTTCTTTATTGAGCTCCTTTCTGGAAAAAAAAAATTGCCCTGCTGACCTCACCAAGAAACCATGATAAGCAAGCATTAGCTGACAACTGTATGCCTTTAACAGCATACTGAAAATGGTAGTGGTGATGGGGCATTAAGTTTCCTTTACCTATTAAGGTTTCTTTAGTTTTTATGGTGAAATAGTTTTGATAACAATTTTTAAAATGCCAGCATTGCACTAAGTTGTTTCTGTGAAGGGCCCTGATTTTCAAGTTACACTCACTATACGTTCACTGATGTACAAAGTGCCACAGTGATGAACATGCGTGTTCTGAGCTCTAAAATCATGAAAAGTTAATAGTTGTATTTCTGTTGTCCTGAGTCTTGTTTCCACTGTTGCTATTCATTTCCTGTTTAACATGTTTCAAGAGTCCACAACTGAACTAGCAGATCCTTTCAAGTCAGCTTGTCTTTCACTGTGTTCAGGACTAGCACTTGGGGCTTTGATCTTTCCTGCCTCCTGTCCGTGGATCAGGCTCTGAGTTTTCTCACTAGGCCAGGAGGCTGTTGTGGGACCCTGGAAATACCAGCCTTATTTTAATTCTGAGTCTTGAGAGTATGATGGGTTTGTTATAAGATTCAAGATTTAGGACTACAGATTCAGAAACTCAGTGCATTTGGTTTCTTCCATGATGATCTGGGGAATGGGTACAAAGAGAAGAGATGAAAGTTTGGTTGGTCCTAAGACCCAAAAGGAAATGTATTGAAAAGTTACATGCTATGCACACTCTGCTGTGGCTTTCTCCATGATTCGCTTGTTAAATTTCCCTGGTAATCCTTCTAAATCCATTTTTGGTAGATAAGGAAACTCAGGTTCAGAGAAGTAAACTGACTTGCCTGAGATCACACCGCTCATGAATGCAGAGTTGAGATTCCACCCCAGTGCTTTCTTTGTCACTCTGTCCACTTTAAGTGTTTGGACACTTAAAGATGAGTATTGGGTTCTTCCAGAGTCACATACTCTCTTTGAACTTTCCCTACCTGTGTAGGGGTGTTGAGACAGATGTTCACTTTTAGATTCTTGGTTGAGCTGTGAAAGGGTGAGCCTGTGCCAAAATGTCCTGGGTCTTCTATTTTACTGTTCTTATGATAGGATGAATTGACGTATCACATGAGACACATCTGAGATCATGAACTGTCTTTATGATGATTCCATCTGAGGCCTCCGTTGGACATTCACGGAGACCTCCATAACGGTGTTCCTAGCAAGGCCTGCCTTAAGCTGGGTGGCTTGGGGTGGGAAGTTTCCCACACACAAATGCCCCCAGCCATGGTGTGTATATTCTTTTTGGCTTGCTTTCCCCTGCCACAGATTCCCAAATAGATTGTACAAGCTTTCCAAAGAAGCTAATGAGGGCTTGCCTCAGAGACTTCCCAAACTGTTTGAGAGCACTTGGTAAAGGCCCACAGTAACTGTGCATCTCTTAACTCTATACTCCACACCACTTGCTTGCTGACCTCCAGGGTACCCACTATACCATGGCTTTTCTCAGAAATGACACAAGGCCTTCTTTGTTTCGGGTTGCTATTTCTGATTCTTGGCTTTGGTCTATCTGTAATTAGGGCTCCAGGTTTTGTCCCTTCGGCCTTTGCCTTTTTTCTCTTGGTATACTGATTCTGACTCATGTTTCTGACCACCTTCATTTTGGGGTTATATTGTCTGGAGCACTCTGCTTTCAATCTGGTCACTTAAAAATTATTTTTTTATTTAAAAACATTTTTTTGAGTATAGCTGACATATGATGTTACATTAGTCTCAGGCATACAACATAGTGATTTGACTTCCTTATACATTATGCTATGCTCACTACAAGTGTAGTTACCCCACCATACAACACTATCACAATATCATTGACTATATTCCTGATGCTATGCTTTGTATTCCTGTGACTTATTCATTCCATAACTGGAAACCTGTATCTTCCCACTCCTCTTCCCCCATTTTGCCCATCCCCTCACCCCTCCCTGGTTTGGCAACCATCAGTTTGTTCTCTGCATTTATGGGTCTGGTTACTTTTGAATGAGCCCAACTCCACCTAGGAATCACTGTGATGATAGCTTGGTCTGGAATGTCCCCACCTCCTTTACGAAGAGCAGTTTCAAATCCCGTTTCCAGTCTGAGTCAGGAAAATGGGGAATGTAATCTGCTCTCCAATTAGATGGGGGTGGAGATAAAGAGACTCTAAGATGAAAAAATTCACTCCTGCTAAAGTAGCAGTGGCCTTGGTCCATGGCCTACTTCTGCCTTACTCTTTTTGGGCCATTTTTTTTTTCCTACTGAGACTACCCAGAGGTATTGGCTTTCTCTTGCTGCATAACAAATTATTACAAACTTAGTGACTTAAAGCAACACAAATTCACTTTCTTAGTGTCCATGGTTCAAGAATCTGGGTATAGGTTGGCTGGTTCATCTGTTCAAGGTTTTACTGAGCTGAAGTCAAGGTGTTGGTTAGAGCTGTGATTCTCATCTGAGGCTCAGGCCCTCTGCCAGCTCTCTGGTTGTGGGAAGAATTCATTTCCTTATGGTTATAGGACTAAAGCCCCGTTCTTTTAGCTATTGAATAGGACTTCTTTAGAGTCCACTTATAGTTTCTGGACACATGAGCCCATATGCTCATCTGATTAAGTCAGACCCACCCAGGGTAACCTCCTTTTGATGAATTCAAAGTCACCATAAGAGGGGATGACCTAGGGATTTTGTTGCTGTCGTACCCCGTGTGGGTACACAGCAGGAGTAGCTCTGTTTTCCACTGTTTTTGTGTCTTATGTTTAATTGAGGAATTGATACCTAAACAATTATTAATACAATTAGTGGTATTGTACACCTGATATTGTCAGGCTCATTAGCCCTTGGTTCTGCAGTTAAAACTGCTATTCAACATATATATATATATATATATATATATATATATACACACACACATATATATGTGTGTGTGTGTGTGTATATATATATATATATATATATATATATATATATATATATCATAACTATCACTTAGCAGCTCCATTCTTCCACTGCAGTGAAGGAAGGCTGGTGGCTTTGCTGCATGGACATACAGAAGAGATCTGGGTTCTAACTCCCTCTTAAATAGACTTTCAGCCAAGTCTCCTTTTCTATGCTCCACTGACACTCTCAATTCCAAAAGTACTTGATGCAAACAATTCCTGAAACTTTGGGGAATTCTGTGATGTATTTCATGTTCTCCTCGGCTTAAGGATTCAGATTTCTAAAGTTAATTAACACTAATAAATCTGCTTTTGAAATTCTACTATTTTGTTCCTGCAGTCTTCTCCTATTTCCTTACTGACGCTTCATTGGAGTTTGGGGAGGAAGAGGATCTAAAAGAGTGTACACCATGTGGCATCTCTAACTAAAACCTTGTTCATTTCACTCTTGGAATATCAGGAACCCACGAGTGATGGAAAGACATCACAATATAGAGAGGGTTTGGTGACCCAGCTGTGACATGAGCTAGCTGCCTGACCTTGAGTGAGTCATCTGCTCTTGTTAAGTTTTACTTTTTGTGAAGTAAGACATTGGATTAGGTAAATGTGAAAGCCTCATCCATGATTCTACATGATATCTCCATTTCCCAGGATTCTGAGTTGATTATACCAACACCATTTTCTTAGCATATTGGATAAAAGAATTTTTCCTGTAAAAATACCATCTTGGTTAGCTTTCTATTCCAGTGTACAAAAAGGTCACAGTAGACTTCTGACCAAGGTGCCCGAATATTTAGGTTCATCCCCAGACAGAAAGTCCTAGCAGTTCTGCCACATTGAAGCATATGCCATCTTTTGGGATGATAATGTTTATTAGGAAGCAAACACTTAGCTTTGTTAGGCTTTTTCCTGGCTGCACTTTGGAAAGGCCATTAGGAGGAATTCTAAAATGGAGCCATCTTAGCCAAAGTCTGAATCTCCTTAGAGCATAGTCCACAGTGTAGGTTGTCTCTTTGGAGCACAAACTCTTTGGGTAGAGCATAATGATGGTCCATTTCTGGTCAGGCTCCCTGTGCCAGGGTTGATGGCTGGAATTGTCCTGATGAGTTTGAGAGAAAGACTTATTCTCAGGTCTATCTGTTGAATTATGGCAAATGAGACTATTTATTGTCATATATACCCTACGAAGACATTTAGAATAAATAATATGATAAAAATTGTGTTTTGAATTCTTTGGGAGAAAAGTGAATTATTTGTTTCACTGTGAGTATCTGACTCTCATATACGCATATTATACACCCACATATATATGCAAATTTATATATATGCAAATATATGAATCTGACCCCTCTGTACGTATATGATGAACTGTGACCTACTAAGTGTCAGTGTGCCTAAATATCCCTTCCAAACAAAGGTGAGAGGAGAGGAGGTGAAAAGTTTCCTTTTATGTCGTCCAGCTCCTCCCAAGATTCATAAGAAGCAGGAGAAGCCATTTTCATGCAAGATCTAGGGAGACCTGGCAAGGGAAGAAGGGCTGCTGGGTTACCCAGAAAGCCAAGTAGGTCATACACTGTGGGAGCAGTTCCACCCCCTCCTTCCTGTTGAAACAGGGCATAGCTCTGGCATGCTGGAAAACCTCAGAGAAAGTCACAATGGTGTCCAGGGCCTGGCAGTTAAGGGAGGAGGTCACAAGGAAGAGGAAAAGAGAGACTGCAGTCCCCATGTGGCAGCTGACTGAATCCAAGGCTTCCACAAATAAACTTTAAGGAGAGTCAGAGTGTTTATTTTTGCTTTAAGCTCAGCAGTTAGGGACAAAAGCCAGTTAAACGAAGGTTTAACATTCTTTGGAGCTTTCTTAAACATTCCATTAAAGCTAATTGTGGTAACCTGTGGATATGTTATGTTCCATGGCAAAAGAGGATTATGGTTGCAGATGGAATAAAGGTTGCTAATCAGCCGACCTTAAAATAGCAAGGTTTGGGCCTCAGTCGGTTAGGTGTCCGACTTTGGCTCAGGTTATGATATCACTGTTCGTGGGTTCAAGCCCTGCTTCGGGCTCTGTGCTGACAGCTCAGAGCCCGGAGCCTGCTTCAGATTCTGTGTCTCCCTCTCTCTCTCTGCCCCTCCCCAGCTTGTGCTCTCTCTCTGTCAAAAAACAAAATAAATAAATAAACAATAAACATTTTAAAAAATAAAAAATAAATAAAATAGCAAGCTTAGCCTGGATTCTCCAGGTGGGCCCAATCTCATCACATGAAGCCTTTACAGAAAAAGGAAGCTAAGAGTGGGCTCACGAGATGTGACATGAGGAGAATTCAACACGCCATTGCTGCCCTTGACAATGTAAGAAGGGGGGCATGAGCCAAGGAATATGGCAGCTTCTAGAATCTGGGAACAGCCCTAAGTTTTTTCAGCCAGCCAGAAAATGGGGACCTAGTCCTGTAACTTCAAAGAACTGAATTCTTCCAGCAACCAAAGTAGGCAGGAAGCTGATACTCCCCTATAAACCAGGGACTCCAGAAAGACATACAGCCTACTGATAATCTGGATTTTTGCACGGTGAGACACCTGCCAGACTGTGACCTACAGAACTATAAGATAACAAATTTGTGTTGCCTTAAACTAATGAATTTGTGTGAGCTGTTATGGCAGCAAAAGAAAACTATTACAATAATCAAAATGCAGAGGCCTAGACAGTCCAGTCTCTCTGCATCTTTAAATATTCTTCTTTTCAGAATCGCTCCCAATCTAAGACCTCTTTCTCTATTTCTATTCTCTTATTCAAACATGACCTTGAAAATATATTTCCCTTATGTTTTCTACCTTTCATTCAGTATTTGCTGGAAATTTGACTCTATTGTCTTCATTCATTGGGTAAAAGTTTTCTATCAGCCCATATTTTGGCAATTTTTAGTCTTGTGATTTTGTTTGTTTGTTTTACACCTTTAAAAGACTGTTCTAGGGGTGCCTGGGTGGCTCAGTTGGTTACGTGTCCAACTTTGGCTTAGGTCATGGTCCCATGGTTCATGGGTTCAAGCCCCGTGTTGGGCTCTGTGCTGATAGCTCAGAGCCTGGACCCTGCTTCAGATTCTGTGTCTCCCTCTCTCTGCCCCTCCCCCACTCACTCACGCTCTCTCTCTCTCAAAAATGAATAAATGTTAAAAAGAAAAAAGACTGTTCTAACTCCCTATACCAGGTTTAAAAATTACATGTAAGAGGGGCTACTAACCTGAAAAGATGTACCATCTCAAGTAACCATGCAAATGTAAATACAAATAATGAGTTGTTTTGAACTGTCATGTGGCCAAACTTAAATGACATATCATATGATGTGTTATGAGCATGAAGGGAAGTATGTGATTTTATACACTGCTAAGAGGGTGTGTAAATCTGTGAAGTCTCCTGGAAAGGAAATGTGACAATATTTCCATAAATAAAAGTGTGAGTTCCCTGGTACTTAGAGATGTGCACAAAGGTAAAAATGTCTATTCTGGCATTGTTTGAGATTGTGTGGAATTAGAAACGTAAATAAATGGCCAAGGTAACACATATAAAAACATTGGGAAGAGAGGGGGAGAGGGGGTGGGAGTATAAAGAACATTCAGCCCTTGATTCTGATCACTTCTCTATTGTTGAATGTTTTACAGTGAGGATCTGACCATGATTCCTAAAGTAATATGAAATGGGAAGAGTCCCCCCCCCCCCAAGCAAACAAACAAACAAATAAATAATAAAAAAGGAGGGGTGAGTGGATGGTTCAGTCAGTTAAGCGACTCAGTCTTGATTTCAGCTCAAGTCATGATCTCACGGTTAGTGAGATCGAGCCCTGCATTGAGCTCTGTGCTGAAAGCTCGGTGCCTGTTTGGGTGTCTCTGTCTCCCTTTCTCTCTGCCCCTTCCCTGCTCTCTCTCACTTTCTCTAAATAATAAAAAATGTTACATAAAAAAAAGAAGATCACATTGAGGTTTTTTTTTTCTTTCCAGGAGAAATCCAGGTCTACTTCTACTTTTCAAAATTAAAATGAAACCAGCCTGTTGTCAAAACCCAAAAAGTTCAGGCAGCAGGTGGATAATTTAGTCATGGCGCTGGCTGTTTAGTTATTTGGATAATTGAATTTAAGCCATCATGGATAATGTAATCCAGTTTAATTTGCAAAAATGTCAGGCCTGGAGACAGATCAGAAGGAAAACATTTGGTGATGGCAGAAACGTCATTGGAGAGACTTCCTTTGTGTTACGAGCTGTCTGTAAGAACCGACCCATTCCCAATATAAGGACTTAGATTGAAAAGATTTGATTAAAAACCTTGGCAATCTGGTGTGTGTTGTTAATGTTAGTGTTACATAATGCATTTTGCTAATTTATTTATGAAATGTTTGATTTAGTAGTCCATTTGCCCCTTGTCAAAAGCATCTGGGAATGCCTTCATTTTCAATTTGTTTACTTGAATAATAATTTGATTTGGGTTTCCCATTTGGCAAGTTTATTCTGATCCCAGTAACATCTATAATGAGACCACATGGTTGATTCCTATTGTTCTGGAAATTTTGGTCTTCATTTCAAATGTCACATGCAGCGAACCACCCATCATTTTCCAGCCAAAACATGTGCTTGTTGGCTTTGAAAAAGAACTGTAAGTAAAAATGACATTTCCTCCATTTATTCCTTGGATCAACAGCCAAACACATTTCTGCTTTTACTGCTTTTTGTGAGTCCCTATTGTGCCCACCGCTGTGCCCAGATTTGGGCATGACTGACACTTATTTGCTTCTTGTCTGCTGGGAGAAAAGTCATCATAAAAAATGTCTGTAGGAAGAGTCTTAGACAACATGGGAGGAGAGTAGACATTGTGAATAGATGTCGTGGATAGGACTCAAGTTTAGTTTGTTTCAGAGAGACTAATAGTTTTCTGGGTTCTGGATACACACACTGAAATACTGGAACACACAGAGATGCAAGCAGCCCTGCCTGGGGACCCCTCCTGTGTGCATTTACTTTGGTGCCCTGTGGGCAAGAATGCAGACCAGCAGTACTTAGTGGTTCAGTGTCAGAGGGAAGTGGGACCTGATAAGACATCAGTGCCTTTTAGGACTTTTGAATGCATATCAGAATCCCCTTGGGAGACTCAGAAACATAGAGAGATGTACTGAAGTCTTAATGCATGCTGATGGTTGCCCTGGCTTTGTAATACCCATCTGACTCACATGCTGTGGCTGATTGGTTATACATGGCTTTCACCATGAACTGTATATTTGTACTCTATTGAAACCATCTTTTTGCAGTGGTTTGTTTTGCCAAAACATCAATATGGCAGAATAAGGATGTGTAGAATAGGAACCTTGCCATAACTATAACTTCTGAAACCTTTGTGATCCAGCAGAAACTGGTCACTGGATTGCTCATTTGTAGCTAAAGGTCATCTCATTATTTAATAGTATTTATGGTTTATTTTCTAGAGGTCATAGAGTGAAGACAAAAAAAAAATGGAGGAAATGATGACCTTTCATACAGAAGGGCAGCTATATTAGAAAAAGTCACCAGAGTATAGGCTCCTGTTGCCAAGTTAGTTATGTGATGAGTTATAACTATAGACCTGAGATAGGTTTCCAAAAGCGAATCAGTGAAAGAGTATCACTATCACTGATTCCAAACCAGGGGAATAGAAGTCTGGAGGCTTTTGAAATTTGCCCAAGGAAACCTCTGACTCTAGCATCTCTATATCCACCTGTGTCCTCTGCCAAACCTGTTTTTCATAATGCATTGCTTTTATTGGTCTTCCTTGGAACATATGTTGGGTCCTTGATAGTCACAGAGTATCTATCTTCATAGATGGGGTCTCTGCATGTGTGAGGACAACCTGGTGGTCATTAAGCCAGGCAAGGGCATAACCCAGACTGCTCATCTTCCATATCAGCTGGGCGATAGCCTGGGCTCTTTGAAAATCACAGGCTGGCTGTGATGTCCTCAGGGACCTAAGTTCCTTACCTTAAGTCTTTACCAAAGTATCTAGTATGCTTATGTTGTTCTGTAAGGTAGAGAGAGAACACTGCGTTTTTTCAGGAAACACAGCTTCAGACTAGTCCTTAATTATTTAAATATTTACTTTACCTTGGTCTCCATGTTTCTACCTAGAAGACTATATCTTACACCCAGATTTTTTTTGTGTGTAATGCTTAAATGAGATCAAAACCTCTCATCTTGGGTCATTCATATTGTGTCCATGGGAGCCACTGATTCAAATGTACTGGTTCTTAATATAAGTGGGAAAGGGACCGTAATCAATCATCCCATGGGGGTCATGTTTAGTGTTAAGCACACTGATGACATTCTGAACAATGCTGTAATTTCATAATGATCTAGACATAACGTCATCAAGGAGGAAAAGGTATCAGAGCCTCAGACCTTGCCCTGCAGGCCCCAACTGAAATCATTGATTCACCACCTAAGCTGAACTTTGGAATCACTGAGATGCTTTTGCAAACTTCTGATAGCCAGGCCACCCTCCAGATCAATTAAATTGAAATCTCTGGGGTGGGACCTGGGCACCTGCTTTTATAACTCCATGGGTGATTCACGTGTGGAGCTGAGGCTGAGAGAGACTGTTCTGGTTGCCTTGCTTCCCCAAATGTGGCCCTTGGATGGACAGCATTGGCCTCTCTTGGGAGCTTGTCTGAAATGCTGAATCTTGGCTCTACCCGAGACCTAGTGAGTCAGAATCTGCATTTTAACGAGATCCATATACAGCTCCTATTGTCCCTTTGGACAATCTAGTAACAAAGCTTCCCAGAACAGGGAAAAGAAAGCAATCCATACTTTTTTGTCTTAATGTGACAGATTAAAGAGAAAATGACTCCCATATTATTACATATTTTTAATGTGCTAAAAAAACACTACTTAAATTCTTAAAATTAAAAATTATATTTGGACTCTAAGAAAGCCTGCCGGGGCGCCTGGGTGGTGCAGTCGGTTGAGCGTCCGACTTCAGCCAGGTCACGATCTCGCGGTCCGTGAGTTCGAGCCCCGCGTCGGGCTCTGGGCTGATGGCTCAGAGCCTGGAGCCTGTTTCCGATTCTGTGTCTCCCTCTCTCTCTGCCCCTACCCCGTTCATGCTCTGTCTCTCTCTGTCCCAAAAATAAATAAACGTTGAAAAAAAAAATTAAAAAAAAAAAAAAAAAAAGAAAGCCTGCCTAATATTTTTTGTGGGCAAAATGTGATTCAAAATTGTAGCCAAGACAATATTTATAATAAATGGAAAGCATTGGGCTTTGTTCGGCTTAGTGATGCTCTTGAAGGCATTTCACATAAATATATAGCACACAAGGTATGAAAATTATTTTGTGATTTTTTTTTTTTGGTACCAATTTGTATCTACTGGGGGAGACATTACTTTTTCAAGGGAGAGGTTGAATATAAAAGGGTGATTGAAAACAATACATCGAGGCTTTACCACTTGTAGAAACACAAACGCAGACAGAGGTGAACTGTATTTTCAAAGCAAAGGAAAATATTCAAAACTGTTGGTGGGTGGAATTTACATAGATCTTGATCAAATATGCATTCCCCGTCCTAAATTTGAGACTTCGCCACAGCACATAGCCTTGTCACATGGAGTGTTGGTTCTTTGAAATAGCAGAAAAGAGAGGTCAATAGCTGCTGAGAAGGAGCACATGTGGAAAAATAAACAGATACAGGGAGGTCTAGGCTGTAGAGAGAAATTGCCTTCTGTGAGACCTCATTTGCTGGACACCATGCTGGGTGCTCCACATACAGAGGACAGCAAGCTGATTAAGGCTTCAAAGGTAAGCTCCTTACCTTAAGAGTGGAAGTGGACACAAAACCAGACCTCTTTGCTTCCTCTGTGATGCCAGGTCATTGGGAAGTTCTTGAGGACCTCAGTGAACAATATCGCTGTTGTACTGGAGGCCCAGAACCTACCTTGCCAATTTTTAGTGCCTTTCAAAACAGCAGGGTGATATTTTATCCATTCTCTTCCCTTCTCCTTTCTTTCTTATTACCTTCCTGGCTGCTCCTTGCTCTCTGGCTTTTAAACTGTAGGTCGTTTGCCTTTACCAATCAGCATCAGAAAAGCTATCTCCTTGTTATATTGTCCCCAGATTCCCATTAATCCTTTGGTGAGTATTTAAGGATGCTTTGCCTACAGAAAATTTCTGTCCACTTGCCTGGCAGCAAAAGAAGCCATGTTTCCAAGATTCTTTCTGACAATTCTGACATGATCATAGCAATGTAAGATCCAGTGTCCCAATGTTCTCTTTACTTAGCGTCCCAGTGCTGTGACATGAGGCTCAGTTTATTTTTTTCAGAAACTCCCTGCTTCTAATCTCTTTGGCTAAAAGTCAAGGGCAGTTCGTTCACAAGATATCAGGATCTTAGGTTAAACTCCTCAAGCTGGTTGAGATATAGTAAGCCTAACCCCCATCTATGTGCAGCTCTGTCCCACCTGTCTTGGAGGATGAGCAGCTACCCTCAATGCCCATGACTCAATACAATTTCATTCTCAAGATGACAACCACCTGGCCTGTATGACCTCCCACTGTTAGTTCTCTCTCTCCTCCCTTAGAGTTCACCTCCCTCCTCACTATCGTCAATACTCTAAAGGCACAAACTGGTCACAGATTAGCTGCGGTGCCTATAGAACTGTTCGTTTTAATTAAATTAGTGTTCAACATTTAAAGATCAGAAGATTTCATAGAAAAGTTATATTTTTGTTTTCTCCTCAAAACCCAAGTGAGACCAAAAAGAAGATCCAGGGAATGGGCCAACCTGGCAGCCATGCCTGGAGAGAGTCCCGCCTGTTCCCGAAGATGACCCACCCCACTTTCTTCCTTCACTCGGTCCATCCCTTTGTAACTTGAACTAAACAATGGGTAATTCCATCCCATCTTCTTCATTTCTTCTCTTTTCATGTGTGACTAATCTTTTAATTCATTAAAAATTTTTTCCAATTATTATACTTTTCATTTTTTTTTTTCAACGTTTATTTATTTTTGGGACAGAGAGAGACAGAGCATGAACGGGGGAGGGGCAGAGAGAGAGGGAGACACAGAATCGGAAACAGGCTCCAGGCTCTGAGCCATCAGCCCAGAGCCCGACGCGGGGCTCGAACTCACGGACCGCGAGATCGTGACCTGGCTGAAGTCGGACGCTTAACCGACTGCGCCACCCAGGCGCCCCTATACTTTTCATTTTGAGAAATTTTATTTGGTTCTTTTCCCATGACTCAATACGATTCCATGCTCAAGATCACAACCACCTGGGCTGTATGACCTCCCACTGTTAGTTCTCTCTCTCCTCCCCTAGAGTTCGCCTCCCTCCCCACTATCGCCAATACTCTAAAGGCACAAACTGGTCACAGACTAGCTGTGGTGCCTATAGAACTGTTCGTTTTAATTAAGTTAGTGTTTGACCATTCCTTGTAGTATCTGATTCTTTTTTTCATGTGTTTGGATTTCTCTTTTATTCCTTAAAGCATATCAAAAATAGTTATTTTACCTGTGAGCCTGACAACTCCAATAGCTGAAGACCTTGTGATTCTGTGCCTGCCCTGATTTGTCCCAGCCCATGGCAGCTTGTCTGTGAACTGCCCATTTATGTTGCAGCTTGACCTGTGTGATTTCTTTGGGGCCTTGGTTGATTCTCTCCATAAAGGAATTAAATCTGTTCCTACATATTGCCTGGGACACTACCACTATGGGACTGCTTTAAAGTTTTTTGAGGTTTCTTGAACTATAAAGGTAGTCCTGACACTGAGGCATCCCACCTGGAGGTGATAGGTAGCATGGGGATCACTTCTACTGAGCTGTACTGACACATGCTCATCTCCTGAGCTACTGACCATTGTCGGCCAAGGCTTTGGTGTCTGTTCACTAATGAGAAAGGATATTCTGCAATCATGGATCAGTGAGCCATTTCAGAGTAAAATGTAGCAGCCTGTTGGTATTGTTTAGTAACAATATTTGGATTTATGATTTATTCTTGGTTTTGGTGGAATCTGGGGAAAAGAGTTGAGTTTTAAGATATGACTGGTCACTTAACTAGAATGTATCTATTAGAGACCCCCAACATGAACAGTTCTGGTACCAAGGTACCAAGGTGCTTCACCTACCCACCCACCCCCCATCCATAAGCACACATATAAACACATGTGTGCACACACTGGTCCTTGTTACAACCTGGAGACAAAGCTCTCCAAGGAGACCCAGCCATGGAAGGACAAAGAAACTATGGCCTGCAGTCTCCTGACCTCTTTCCAAGCATGTCCCTGTCCTGCTGCTGCTGTGCTGAATTCCTTGTCCACTGTTGTATGAATTTAAACTGCATCTTGTTTTTCCAGCAGTGGAATAGTTAAGGTGACTGATGTGTAATGAACACTATAGGCTCCTCTCAGATTCCCCACCTCTCTGGGGCTAAGCTTCAGTGTCTTTTCCTGGAGTTCCATGCAGCTGATGAAGGGAAATCGCAGTGTATTTCATGGTTTGCTGCAAACATACAGGGCTCCTCCCTTCCCTCTGTTTCTGGGTTCTTCTGAGGATTCCTTATTTCCAATCCAGGTCACAGATGCATTTAATCCAGAATTGTTTTTTCAATAGGGCCTTACACAGTATATCCAATCTTCTAAACTGCCAGAAACAAAAATCTCGAGGTGTGTGTGTGTGTGCGCACACACACACACACACACATGAAATATACATGTGTGTACATATATACAGCTATGTACACACATGTTTTTATATATGTATATATATATATGAACACATACGTAATCATGATTCTCTAACCCACTGTGATCTGGTTTTCACTCCTCCTACACTGACCATCCCTTTAATTTTGCTGTTACTGGGGCACCTGGGTGGCTCAGTCAGTTGAGCGTCCAACTCTTGATTTTGGCTCAGGTCATGATTCCAAGACTGTGGATCCAGCCCCGCATCGGGCTGTACTCTAAGCATGAAGCCTGCTTAAGATTCTCTTTCTCTTTCTCTCTCTCTCCCTCTGCCCCTCTCCCCTGCTTGCACACTCTCTCTGTCTCTCTCTCTCTAAAAGAAAGAAGGAAGGAAAGAAAGAAAGAAAGAAAGAAAGAAAGAAAGAAAGGAAGGAGGGAAGAAAGGAAGGAAGGAAGGAAGGAAGGAAGGAAGGAAGAAAGGAAGGAAGAAAGAAAGAAAAGAAAAAAATTGCAGTTACTTAAGGTGCTGTCCTCTTTTTTCTCCTATTCTGTCTCTTGTCACTACCTCAGACTACTGCCTGCTGCTTGCAGACCACTTACAACCTACTGCCAATTTTTGTAAGTAAAGTGTTGCAGAAACGCGGCCACACCCAGTTGTTTCTGGCTTGTCGATGGCTGTTTATAGCGGCGGATTAAACAGGTCCACAAAGCCTAAAATATTTACTCTGTGCCCCTTAACAGAAGGATAAAAGGGCTCCAAAGTGCCTCGCTGTTGCATTCTGCATGTCACCTTTTGATGTGTGCTATTATGTGAAATTGCATGGTGTTTCACACAGGAGCATGTCCTACTTGCTGTGAAAAGTTCATTAAGCATCTAATGGGGAATTATGCCTTGGGATGTCTCATATGGGGTGTCAATATAGCCACATGTTGGGTGGATGTGTATGAAAGGACAACAGTGACACCTGACAGGTCTCTTTTAGGAGTTCATGAATAATAGGAGATTTTCTGATTATGGAGAACAGAATTGCCGAACAGAGTTTCTGACCTGCACCTCTGGCACCAAGAAGCAAGGAATTGGGGCTCCGCATCAGGCTCTCTGCCGTCAGCATGGAGCCTGGAGCCTCTTTGGATCCTCTCTCTCTCCCTCTCTCTCTGCCCCTACCCTGCTCACACTCTCTCTCTCAAAAACAAATAAACATCAAAAACAAAAACAAAAACAAAAACAAAACAAAACAGGAGAAGCAAGGAATTCAAACCACAGTGTCAAGGAGCCAAGCCGGAGGGAGATGGTGAGTAAAGCTGGTTCATGCCTGGGGTCACCAGCAGAGACCAACTCTACTCTGAGGTCTTACCACAGCCCAAGTGTGAAGTCCACCCGTGGCCAGGCTGTCGGGGCCAGCTGGAGAAGAATTCACCTGCGTGCGGCCACTGCTTCTGCTTCATGGGGACCACAGAGCAGGGAGCCCCGGTTATGAACCGTCTGACTTTCAGGACTGGGGGGTGGGTGGTAAAAAAAAAAAAAAAAAAAAGGCATACTGTGCTTCCCTCTTATCTGCTGTGCCCCTGAAACCAGGCATCTGTTTGGAGAGCTTGAGTGTCAAGAGGGCTTACTCCAATCACTTGCGGGGTGAATTAGCAGGGATGTGAGGGAGCTTCCTCTACTCAGACAGACTCTGAGAACTTGGGCTGAACAAATTGTTCAACTTGCAGGGAAGGTCAAGGTCCGGAGTTTTGAGTCATCCCGCAGCTAAGGGGCTAGGAGATTGCATTTCTAAAGGGTTCTGATTAGCAAATGAGGCTGTACGCGGACTGAGCTAGCATTGGTGAGGCTGCAGGTAGCGGGCACTTTTGCATTTCAGTGATTCTCTCACAGTCTATCAGAGGCTTGCACTGCTTTTTACTGAGGCTGTGTTATCTCATTTACCCACCCTCAGGCCTCGAATACCCAGGGCCGCCTGACCTGGGGCCACACACAGCACAGACATATGACCTGTAGGTGGCCGTCTCACACTGGGGGTGGCTGCTCAACCATCTGGGAAGCACTTCAGAGGCGGTACTGACACTGGCCCAGCACTCTCTCCTGCCCTCTTTCCCACATGTGTTCTTGCCACCACCCAAGTGAGCCCAAGACCTGGTCCCTGCTTCTCACGGATTCCATCCAATGGCAACTGAATCACGTCCTTTTATTATTATTTTTTTTATTTTTTAAAGTTTATGTATTTATTTTGAGAGAGAGAGAGAGAGAGAGAGAGAACCAGCAGAGGAGAGAGAATCCCAAGCCGACTCTGTGCTGTCAGCATGAGGCCAGATGTGGGGCTCAAACTCACGAATGGTGAGATCATTACCTGAGCGGAAATCAAGTTGGACACTTAATTGACTGAGCCACGCAGGTGTCCCAGAATCCTGTCCTTTTAGCAACTCGCTTGGGATCTCGTTTCTCACTGGTGTCATCTGTCTCTAAAGAGACCTGCTTGGGGGGCGCCTGGGTGGCGCAGTCGGTTAAGCGTCTGACTTCAGCCAGGTCACTATCTCGCGGTCCGGGAGTTCGAGCCCCGCGTTAGGCTCTGGGTTGATGGCTCAGAGCCTGGAGCCTGTTTCTGATTCTGTGTCTCCCTCTCTCTCTGCCCTTCCCCCGTTCATGCTCTGTCTCTCTCTGTCCCAAAAATAAAAAAAAAAAAAAAAAAAAAAAAAAAAAACGTTGAAAAATAAAGAGACTTGCTTGGTCTCTTGTCCTGCTGTTCTCCGTTCATCCTTGATTCATCTTCCTGGCCAGCTCCCTCCTCCTGCCTGCCACCAGCTCTGTGCTCTCCAGCACCGTCCCCATTCTTCTAGGTGGCCTGCAGGCTTCTTCATGTTCTGCCCTAACCTGGAGCTCCATTTCCAGGCTTATACTCCTCCTTGCCTCCTAGCCCAGCTCAATGCTTTAGTCACATCCTGGGGGCTCCTATAGGGAAACCACGCCCTCCTCCCATTTTTCCTGGCTGTGGCCACTGTACCCACACTTGACTGCACCACATTGGACTGTGCCACACGGGGCGCAGGTGTCTGCAGCTCTCAGTCATCTTAAGCCTCCTTTGTTTGGTCTCCCTCAGATGCTGTGCTGGAATATAAACTCCATTTGGGCAGGAGTCTCAGTTTTACTGATGAATTAGTTCTCTTAGTCCAGAACAGTGCTTAGCCCATGGAGGGGGCTCAATAAAATATTTGCAGAAGAAATGAATTTGAAGGGGTTTCTCTTTATAATCCGTTACCGTTCCTAACAACCTTTCTTACCAGTAAGTTTTCCCTCTGTTCCAATTAAATCCCTCTGCTACAAAAAGCAAGCACATCCTTGTCTGGGTTTTTGAGGCAGCTGCCAAACCAATTAGGCTCCCATTGCCATAAAGCACAGTAACCTGGATTCAAAGGATTCAGTGAGTCTTTGCTGACATTTTTGTCTCCTCTACTCTGAGTAAGTTTGATTTCTTGACTAATCTCTTCAGAAATTTGTTGCTATATTCTCAGACTAGTCTGGCAAGGGTCCACATTAGGCAGGTGGTTTCTGATGTTTACAAAACAGTACAAGGTTTGGGCTTTTCTCTTCTTAGGTCTTACTACAGGGTCTAGAAACATCTTGAAAGCAATGTCTGGTGCTCAAGTGTGTTCTTGGTGTCCAGTGGTCTGGGAAAGTCTGTGAACCTGAATGCCTATGACTTTGGATCTGTTTCTAATGGAAATTGTCAGAAATAAAGTGGCTTCATACCCCCCCACCCCCACCCCTTTGGTGGAAAGCTCTTTGCTGTCAAATGGAGCCATTTAAGATTTGTCCTCTCAGTGCCGGCTCAAGACCAGGACTCTGTCTCCGTAGAGAGGGCTGTCCTTGGAAAGGTTGAAACTAGGAAAGAGATGGCAATACCCCATCCCCTTTCTCCACCTTTCTTCCTCCTGGAAGTGCCCACTAATGGGAAGATAGGAACAGGGAGGGTGGACAGAAGGTGTAAGTGAGTAGCACTTTACTCTGGAACAAAATACTTCCTCGAAACACAGTGTCCAAGACATGAGATGCCCCAAGAACTGGAGGGGCACCTGGGTGGCTCAGTTGGTTAAGGGTCCAACTCTTGATGTTGGCTCGTGTCATGATCTCATAGTTCATGGGTTTGAGCCACCTGTCGGGCTCTGTGCTGAGAGTGGGGAGACTGCTTGGGATTCTCTCTCTCCCTCTCTCTTTGCCCCTCCCCTGCTGGCATGCTCTCTCTCTCTCAAAATAAATAAATGAACATTAAAAAAATAAAAATGAAAAAAAAAGAACTGGGGCCCTGAGCTACTTTGTTTGACCTTGTTGAGAACCCCAGGTGACATTGGGGTGGAAACTACCAAAACCAGCTTGTGCGATGTACCTATGGTGGCAATGAAGGAGTGTCAGGGTGGCCAAAACTCTACTGGCCTTCTAAGCTGTCTCCTTCACTCTCGCTGTATCTCCTAGATATCTACCTCCATACTGAAGCCTGAATAATCTTTCTAAATCAGAAACCCAACCAACACCTGTCTCTGCTTCATGTCCCTCAATACTCTCCGTGATGTGTATGCTCGCACCTGCGTTCTATGGCACTTCACGACCTGCCTGGTATCTCCTTCCCTGGCCTCACTTCTGCTCTCAGCCTACTGCAGACATAGGCCTGCAAGGTCATCGGAGTCTGCAGGTTCTTGCTTCTCCTGGCCTAGGCCCCCTTCCCATTGTTTCTCATGCCCCATATCCTTCCCCTGTTTTTCCTTATCGGACTACACTCTATCCATTTTTTTCAGACTACATTTATGGGTCTTCTACTCTCCAGGAATACTTCCCACCCTGCCATCACCTCAGTGTCAGTAAGAAGTGTTTGTCCATTTTTAAGCATTTACTGATTGCCCACTGCATGCCAGGTGTGAGAAACAGAGCGGAGACAAAGACTCAGCCTTCACCCTTGACGACCGCACAGACTGGATGTCCGAGTGTCCTAGTCATAGTTCATGAACTGCAAAGAGTGAGAAAATCGAGAGGCCGTTCCTCGTATACGGGAAGCACTTAATCATTATGTGATAAGTTTTGTTTAAAAGTTAAAAATGAAACATGAGCTTTTAGAATCATAGGCCAACATTCATATATCAAAGCATGATATTCTCTTTATGGTGAACATAAATACCTGTGCTGTTACACACATTTATTAGCATAATGTAAGTGTTTAGCACTACAGGTCTGGTGGGATCAAAAATGGAACTTCTGTCCAGTGTGAACGTTTCACCATGCCCGGCAGAAAGGCTCCCATTCTGGGCTCAGCAGAAATGCTCAAAGTTTGGAATTTATGTTTAATATTGCCCTTATGGTATGCCATGGTTGCTATGGAAATGATGCTATTGTTTATTATTGAATGAAGAGTAACAATGAGCCCAATAAAATAAATCTATAATATTGATACTGAGAAATGTTGGAATGTGGTTATTTTGTTTTTTTCTTCCTCATTTGTCAGAAGCCAATTGAAAAAGGCCTTCCAATTAGTGGAAGGCCACACTAAATTTGTGTATCTGCTGGCCCCATGAGGTAATTCATCTCTGCTAATAAAAAGGAGCATTACCTAATTCAAACTGTTATTATGCTGGTGTATTGGGCAACCATAAAATGCACCTACACAAATAATTTATTGACCATATGATAATAAGGAAACATGCCTAAGCTGCTGGAAAGTTCTCTTCAGTCCACAGAGACCAGTGGGCAGAATTGATTACTTTCAGGGTGTCTGTGTTAACATGGGAAATAATCAGTTCAGCAGCCTCAATGTTCCCATCGATATCTAATAGAAACTTTGTTGCAGTTATACTCAGTGGGAGATAAAGTCTCAATTAAAAAAAAATTCTGTCAACAGCCATTTGTCAAGTTCAGTAAGAACACTGATAAAGGCTGAAGAGATTTAGGGTTGCTAAAATGGAACCCAGTGGCTCTCAGAAAACTGGAGGGGATGCTCACTGACTGCATACAAGCCACTGGAAAAGATTTTAGGACTGAATAAAATGGCTGGATTTGAATGGCAGGGCCTAGCTCTGAAGAAAAGCAGCTCATTTAGTTTTGGCTTTAATATTTGGAGGGAAATACTCTGTATCCAGTGATAATAACACAAAATATATTCTGATCCTTTCAATAGCCCAATTTTTGGCAGGCCTCCCCAATTCGGGGGACCATTTTCTCCAAGTAGAACAAGAGGATGGATGAGTATCTGTTGATCCATAGCCACTCCACAACTTGCTCTAAACAACAACTGTTTTACTGTTCAGTATTCTGTTGGTCAGGGATTTGGGCAGGGCTAGTGGGGGAAAGGTGATGGCTTGTCTCTGCCCTAAGTGTTGTCAGCCAGGCGTCTTGACTGGGGTTGGAGGAGCCAAGATGACCCCACTCACGCAGCTGTCAGCTGGGATATCTCAATTCTCCTTCACGTGTCCTTTCTCTTCCTCCAGGGCTTCTAGCTCCCCATGACCTCCTAGTCTGTCAGAATACTGGATTTCATTACATGGCAAGAGGACAAAAAAGGAAGCTGCCATGCCTCTTCACGCCTAGCATCACAGGCTCCATACTTCCCTTCTGCCCTATTCTTTTGGTCAGTGCAAGTCACAGGGCCAGCTGAGGTTCCAGGATGCAGGAATAGATGCACCCCTTGGTAGAGAGAGCAGAAAATTCACACTGGGAAGAGCATAAGGGGTGGGAGGGATTGAGGTGGTGATGCTAGAAAACATTTTACCATGGAGGGTGAAACTATAATCACTTTTTTAAATGTTTATTTACTTATTTTAAACAGAGAGAAAGGGCACAAGAGCAAGCAGGGGAGGAGTAGAGAGAGAGAGAGGGAGAGAGAGAATCCTAAGCAGGCTCCACACTTGCTCAGCACAAAGCCTAACATGGGGCTTGATCTCACAACTGTGAGATCATGACCTGAGCCGAAATCAAGAGCTGGATGCTTAACTGACTGAGCCACCCAGGCACCCCTAAACTATAATCACATTTGAATGTTCAACCAGCCTTGGAAGTCATTGCTGTGCCCTTTGTCTCTGAACCCTGAAATTAGAGAAATCAAGCCCAGGTGTGTTGTTTGTTCCCCAGCAACCCCACTGTCCAAAGTTTGGTTGTCACATACGGTTTGGACACCAGGATAAGCCAACGTGCCAGCAAGGGGATGCTATGTAGTGGTCAAGGTCCTCACTGATCATCTGGCTTCCGCACTCACCTTCTGTCAGCTGGTTTAAAGAGGTCTTTCAAAGAGGTGACCGATTAAAACCAAATTTACGTTATTGAAGCCAAACAATATGGAGCTGAAGTCAGTCCTTTAATCTCTTCCAGAAAGACTCTAGGGAGCTGTCTCTCTGGAGAGTAATATTGAGGCATTGTTTCATCACCTTGGGTTGGAAAAACCCATGTCATTTTTTTTAAAAAAACCTTAAAAAATTATTATTAGTTTCCATTAGGCGGCTACATTGTTTATTTTAGCACTGCCATTATTTCACAGTCTCACCCCCTCTGATTGCCAATGAATGATCCTGGGAGTTCTTCCATGGTTGCCTAGTAACAAGCTAGCTGAGGCCAGGAGGTACCTCTGTCCCTAGAAGGAGAGAATGACATTGCATCCGAAATCAACTTTCCAAAGGACAAGTGACACTCCGAGATTCAAGGTTCTAGAACTGAGGACTTGTGTGTCATCTAATTCCTTTGCCTGTGAGTCCCAGCCAGCAGCAAGTAGTGTCTTAAGTGTTTTCCAGGCCTCGCCAGATAGGAATACCAGTCCTGTTCTTACAGATAAGAGAATCAGCTGTTTCTCCCAACCAAGATTGCTATGGAAAAGAAAGTACATTGGAGTATGTGCAAATTTGTAGGAATATTTTGGCTTCCTTAGGGTTGCTTATTTTCATGACCCAGCATGTGCGTATACACATATATTTAGGTAAAGAAAGGTACTCAGTAGATGCAACAGAGCTTGACCCCTGGGCCGAGGAGTGAACATGTGACTTCCTGGTTACGTATAGAGCATTATCCCCCAGCAAGAGTAATTCCAAGGAGAAGTCATATGACTAATGCGGAGCAGAGCTGTCTTTCCCTGGAAGGGATGTGTTGACATTGGAAAAGAGAAGCTCTGACTTACTGTGTGGTGACTGGTTGGTCATTTCCCAGTCCTACAGAGAAGCTCCCATGTCTTTAGTAGGAGACAACAAAGACAACATACAAAAAGAGACAAGGAGAGATGTGAGACAGCAGAGATGGAGACGGTGTCAGGACTGAGTCCCCAGCTATTGTTCTCTAGATCCTGGGTCATGGAGGTCTTTCTTTCAGCTCTTTCAGAGCCATTTAGCATCTTTCCTTGCTACGGGAAACTAATTCCTTCGCTTTGTGCTTGCTAACTCAATTTTACTAATATACCAAGTTTTGTCAACCTTTCACCATATAGAATTGCTAGGCTTCAAAGAACACAGCTGACTCCTGGGTTTTTATTTCAACTCCATAAGGAAGCTCATAATGGGTGCATAATATTGTGATTGTTCTTTGGAATATAGCCATAGAGAAATATAAAGATTGTGTAAGCTAAGTAGATTATTAACTCATCCATATAAAGTTGAAGTAAATATAAATAAAACGTATATAATGCAAATACCTTCTGGCTTGACATCCCCTGTTGCTGATTGCATTTTAGCTGCAACAATATCTCCCGTCTCACATGTTCTTCTACAATGTGAACTTGACACTTCATCTATCATGACATTCAGTCTCTGTTCCCTTTCTTTGGACCTAGGCATGTGTGTGTCTCATTAGTAATGAATAGAAAGTGACAAAAATGAGGCTGTGTGATTTCTGAGGCTAGGTCATACAAACAATGTTGCTCTCACTTTGATAGCTGGGACACTTGGTGTGTTTTTTGTTTGTTTGTTTGTTTGTTTTTTGTTTTGTTTGGTTTGGTTTGGTTTTGGTTTTGAGCAGTGACCAGCAATGGAGTAAGTCTGACTATCTTGAGGTCACCATACTGTCAGGAAGTTCAGGTTAATGGAGAGACCATGTGTGGGTCCTCCAGTTGATAGTTTAAGAGAAGATCCTAGACGAAAATCAGGATCAATTACCAGACCCACGGATAAAGACACATCCTGATGATGCCAAACCCCATCAAGTCCACCGCAGCATATTGTTTCTGGGAGGTCTACAAAGAGTCTCCCACGTGTATTCACGAAGCAGTCTCTGCCTGCTGTCTCTGCTGTTATCACATGATCTATCCTTGTCACTGTCTTTCTTCTCTTGTGACACTACCTGAGATTCCCTGTTACTGCCTTTTCCCTCCCCCTACTCTCATTTCAAAGTCCTTGTCAAAGAAGAATGATTCTAAAGCTTTTAGTACTTGGTGATTCCATGGCTCATGAAGAATCAGTGTTGGGGCAGGAAGAGATCCATGGCCCTAATTTTTGGTCACACTTTGTCACCTGGGCTCCAAAGCAGTTCAGGGTGTCACAAAGCCACTCCTTAGCAGTTTCAATCTGGCCCCGGTAGCCATACTTCCTCAATAGCTCTTACAGAGCACTTACTATGGGACAGGACTATTCCAAACACTTCAAGGATATTAGCTTACTTAACCTACATAACAGCCCCATGAGTTTTGTTGTTTTGTTTGAACAAGTGAAGATACTGAGTTACAGTGACATGAAGTAACTTCCCCAGGGTCACCCAGCTAGGAAGTCATAGAGCCAGGAGTCAAATCCAGGCAGTCTACTCAAAAGTCCATGCTTTTAACCATTGATCCTGATGAGTCCTTAGGGGCTCACATCCAGTCAATGTGGCCAGAGAGAGAAGAGAAGCCACTCTGTCTCCTCCGTCTTCCTTATCTCTCTTGTAGCTCCTTCCCAGTTATGCTAGTTGGTCAATGTGTGTGTGGTGTGTGTGTGAATGGGTGTGTGCACATGCACATTTGCGTGTGTGTGTGCACCCATGTGTTTCTATACTGTGTATACTTGAAAGCTGATCATGGCTTGCCTAAATCTATGGATGAAGATAAGACCAGCCAATGTTTGTTATAAGAGATGAGCAAGTCCTAACCCAGCCAACCTTAAAGGCATCTGGGTTTTTAAGAGCTTTCCGGGCCCTTTGATGAAACCTATCATGCCAGACTAATGATGCTGCTGTTTGCCATTCATTCTCATCGGGTTTAATGAAGATAAAGGGGCTCTCTTTATGTGTCCAGTTGGGCTTAACAAATTAACCAGCCTGCCAAAAGGGTACATGCAAACAGAATATTTGTCCTCATAATGTTCATTAGGAGGGAGAAAGTTAACTAACCTTTTTTGAGGTGTTTCTTTTCCCAGGGCCCAGTGAAAGCCGCAGAGCTAAAACATTGTCTCTAATCTTATTTCCGATGGGCCTTTCCCTAACTTCTCCTTTTATGATCTTTTCACAGCTGTTATATTGAATCAGTATCATTATGTGTTTAAAAAAATATTATGCTCTGTGTTTCAGAGCTAACTACCCAGAACTAAATATTCTGGCCCTTTTTGGAAGATGACAGGCGATTAGAGATCTGGAAAGGGTGGCGGGGTTGTTTGCTTCTTGTGTCCTCTTGGCAGCTCCCGGTGAATGATATGAAAGCAGCAGTTCTCAGGTTTTTGCTACAGGTTCGTTGTGTAACTATGAACTGCTCTGTATGGCGGATTGCAAAGGTGGTGCGATGCCTCCCTTTCTTTTTTTTTTATTTTTTTATTTTTTTTATTTTTTTAATTTTTTTTTTTCAACGTTTATTTATTTTTGGGACAGAGAGAGACAGAGCATGAACGGGGGAGGGGCAGAGAGAGAGGGAGACACAGAATCGGAAACAGGCTCCAGGCTCTGAGCGGTCAGCCCAGAGCCTGACGCGGGGCTCGAACTCACGGACCGCGAGATCGTGACCTGGCTGAAGTCGGTCGCTTAACCGACTGCGCCACCCAGGCGCCCCAATGCCTCCCTTTCTTGAGTGTAGACCTCTTTGCAGTGTAACTTGGTCCCTCTTCGCATCATGAGGTGGAACCTGTACTTTGTACCTTGAAGCCGGGCTTAGAAGCGTGATTTGTTCTGTTAAATGAGATGTCAGCAAAGGCTTGAAGGGTACTTATGCCTTGGAGTTTGCTCTCTCTTGCTGCACCTGGAATCGTGAGACCCCTATGTTACCTGGACTCAGCTAGCCAGGTGAGTCAAATACAGCTGACTCAAGTAAACCAAATCCTTATTGAGTTAGACTTTCATAAGATCAGACATTCAAAACTGAAAATAAGACCTGTTTGAAAACCAGTTGTATAACATCTTACCATATTCATGAATGTCTAGCATACTGAATAAAAGGGACAGCAAAACCTTGGATTGTGAGTAACTTGTTTCGCGAGCATTCTGAAAGACAAACAAACATTTCTAATAAACTTTAACTTGACCAACAAGCAATGTCTTGCGATACAAGTAGTACGTGATGCCTGATGTCACATGGTCACAAGTGAGCCAATGGTTCTTGAAATTCACTTTGGTATATGAGGGCTTTGGGTGACAAGCATGTTTCTGGAACGAATTATGCTGGCAAACCAAGGTTTTACTCTACTTCAATAGAATTGATGCAGTGTTCTCATTTGGGTTCTTTCCCCCAACGACCTGCCCCCATCAATGTCCAGCTACAACAAGTTAGTTACAAGATGAAGCACAAAAAAACAATGAGACAGCCAGGGCAAAGGTGAAAAAAGTTGTCTAGGACCAAAAGGATTTTAGCTGTTGGCTGAGTAGCTCTGCTTTCAGAATAGACAAGGAAATTCAGAAGTCTGGAAGAACACTGGGGTAAAAAAAGTTTTAATTAAAAAACAAACCCACAAACAACAAAAACATCAATCAGAATAGAATAGCTTTTAATCCAACTTCCAAACCCAACCCACCTTGCACATCTTATATCTCACATATTTTTCAGATATTTTGTGTGGAACTGATTTAATGTCTATGAAACTTCTAGAAATCCTAGGATTACAGACAGTAAGGAAATGTTGCAAAAGCCCAATACAAAAGAAAAATAAAAGAAAGGAGATGCTGCTGAAAGCTTAGATGATCTCATTTGCAGCTTCTCACATGATGGGGCATGAGGACAAAGAAATAAAAGTGGGCTGTTCAAAGAAGTACTGTGTTCTAGGGGCACCTGGGTGGCTCAGTTGGTTAAGCATCCAACCCCGGCTCAGGTCATGATCTCATGGTTCATGAGTTCAAGCCCCACATCAGGCTTTGTGCTGACAGCTCAGGGCCTGGAGCCTGCTTCGGATTCTGTGTCTCCCTCTCTCTCTGCTCCTCCTCCATGCGTGCTCTGTCTCTCTCCTTCTCTCTCTCTTTCTCAAAAATAAATAAATAGATAAATAAACAAACATTAAAAAAAAAAAGAAGTACTATGTTCTAAACCATTCCTTTTCATCCTACCATCTTGTCCATGTAGGATAGGCAAACACCTCTTAACAGTGGTTTTATAAAGGCGCTTCTGGATTTTGTAGCTGTCAGTACACTTCTCAGTTATACCACACTATTTTGATTTTCAAAAGGATATAGCTCATTTTGCAAATTTTGTACATTTGGCAATTATTTCCAGATAAAAATTTTTGAAAATGTAGCTCCAGAATCCTCTGGGTGGCTCAGTTGGTTGAGCATCCAACTTCGGCTCAGTCATGATCTCGTGGTTCATGAGTTCGAGTCCCGCATCGGGCTCTGTGCTGACAGCTCAGAGCCTGGAGCCTGCTTTGGATTCTGTGTCTCCCTTTCTGTCTGCTCCTCCCCCACTCATGCTCTGTCTCCCTCTGTCTCAAAAATAAATAAACATTAAAAGTACTTCCTTTCTCTTTAATGTATTCTCTTTCTCAAAAATAAACATTAAAAAAAAGGAGCTCCATGGAAAATACCTTAAAATATTCATTCTAATCAATAGCTTGTTGAGAACCTATTAAGTACCCACTATTGAGCTGGACACCACTGCAGATAACAATAATAAACTATACCACTTACTGCTACTTAGGTAAGGTTAGTCCCTTTAAAGAAACTGATTAAAACTCTCAATGGGCAGGTATTACTTACACTAGAAATTTTTTTTAAACTCATGATCAGTCATGAATATTTTCAACATAAAGATTGGATCTTAGCTTTGGTGACTTTAAGTTACCACCACATCATGAACCAAAATGTTGTTCAAGGACTTTGCTTTTTTCCAAGGAACAGTTACAAAAAAAAGCATCTCCAAGTAACTTTTCCTTGCCAGATCTTTGGGCCTGGATGCTTTCCTCTCTGGAGACTGTGTCCAAATGGACTTTGCTCAGAGCTGGGTCTTTGTTGCTGTTGGTTTTTCTCTCCTCTCTGGAATTTCCAAACTTCTAGGCAAGGAGTCTGAATGCCCCCTATGGGGTTTAGAATACATTAAAATTTTTCTTCCATCATATCACTTATTATCTGCAATTACATGACAGTGAATCACTAGAAGTTCCTCTCTTTACTGTGATAGGCTAATTTTGATGATCAACTGAAGAACTGTTAAATTTTACGTCAATGCTCCACTGTCATTATGGAATTAGTATTCACAGCCCTGGTTGGGGAGAGTTCTAACAAGACCTAAAGGTTGGGGAGGCGAGTCTTTGCTTCCTGAGGTGCTGGGACTTATATCCTCTAAGCATTGATCTTAAAATTTGGCATCTTAATGTCTTTTCTGGAGATTTCAAAATGAATCTTGTGTACTTTCCAGCCTCTAACTGATCCTGGAATGGAAACAGAAGACAGCCAATGTGCACAGTGCTGAAAATGATACAGAAGCTTGTTGTAAGTCATGTAAAGACATGGGCCAGAGAGGCCATGTCCCTTCCTAGAGCGAACTATTTAAAAGTCTGGGGCTCCAGGCAGACAGAAAGAGGGACATAGAACATATGAAATTCAGTGCTGTTTTTCTTAGAGCTCCTCAGGTACGTTGCTTCAGGGGTGTTCATCAAGTGAACAGTGTGTGTGAAGAAGGATTTAAACATCAAAGAGCCGTCAGAGAAAAAAGTCTTAAAGTGCTTTTCTACTGAACTTTGTGTGATTTTTACTTTTAGCTCTTGAACCCCAGTTCCTACTTTCAGTCATGGCCCATATCCAACACTGGAGAACAAAATTATGTTTCCCATGAATATTCCTCATGACCAGCTGTGGTGGATGCTCTCCTCTCCCCCCATCCTCTCCTCAGTACCCCTTGCCCCCCATCCCAGGACTTGTGACTCTCAAGACGTATCAGGGAGTTAGGCTTCTGGGAGCAGCTTCTGGCCAGGGATGAATGCAAATGGGAAGGTGAATGCCCCTGCTATCTCACACCTTGGGTGGGACCACTCTGAAGTATGTTTAATACTGTTAACTCCCCAGGCGGATTGAGCCCCAGTTGCCCAGAGCGGAAGTCTCCCTCAGTATTGGCTGCTTCCCTCCTTGGTCTCGCTTCCTTACTTTGCTGCAAGTACTTCCTAAGGGCAGCACCCAAACCCATCTATTCCTGTGTCAGGGTCTACAAACTAGAGGAAACCAACTAAAGACATAGCGTTTAAAAAGAGCCCCTTAGTTCCATTTATTCGTCATTCATTCATCACGCATTTACTGTAGACCCGCCATGTGTAAGGCACAATGCTAGGGCCTGGAGAAAGAGAGAGGAGAGGCATGCACCTTCCTGTTCCTTAGAAGTGACTTAAAACAAGGACACCATAAGAGAGGCTTGTGAATTCTCCAAGATCTCCAGACTAACGGTTCCTCCAGGAGCCCCTGGAATGACCCCCTTGTGTCCTCTAAACAGATTGTGGATAGGAGATTACTACACAACTTCCTTGACTTTTTTCCGGCCCATTGCTTCTCCTCGGTTTTATCTCTGTGTCTCTATTCACTTTTCTTTTTAATTTTTTAAAAATATGTATTCATTTTTGAGAGACAGAGAGACAGAGTGTGAATGGGTAGGGGCACAGAGAGAGAGAGACACAGAATCTGAAGCAGGCTCCAGGCTCTGAGCTGTCAGCAGAGTCAGACGCAGGGCTTGAACTCACAGACAGTGAGGTCATGACCTGAACTGAAGTTGGACGCTTAATGGACTGAGCCACCCGGGTGCCCCAGTTTTTTTTTTTTTTTTCCAATTGAAGTTTACTTGACACACAATGCTACGTTATTTTCAGGTGTACAACATAGTGATTGGACAACTCAGTTTTGAGTTCTTGAAGATGTTTTCTTTGAAATGTTTGATTGATACAAAATATCCGTATAGAAAATTGCCCGTGTTACCCTAGAAATCTGTCTTTAAGACTCCCTGCAGACACTCCCCCCACAGGGTAATTGCCATCCTGATTTCCCCAGAGTGTTTTGTTTTCTTTTAACTTTAAATATTCTTGTCTGTGAGGTTCATCCATTGTTCTGGACTTAACTGTGCATTGTTCATGCTCATTACTGTGTAGTATTCCAATGTGTGAGCAATGATTTATCTGCTCGATTATATTTTGTTTTGTTTTGTTTTTTTATCTCCACCCCCAACATGGGGTTCAAATTCATGACTCAGATCAAGACGCATGCTCTACCCACTAAGCCAAGCGCCCCTATCTGCTCTACTGTTGATGGGCAGTTGAGTGGTTTCTAGTGGAGCTCATTATGAATAGTGCTGCTGTGAACATTCTCGCACATCTTTTGATGAATATATGGGTACATTTCCATTGGGTATTTGCTCAGAAGTGATGTTGGGTCATAGAATACGCGTGCATGTTCAGCTTTGGTGGATGCTCACAGTTTTCAGCAGTGGGTGTAGTGGATTCCACTCCCACCAACAGGGTATGAGAGTCCCATTTTTCCAAATCCTTTCTAATGATTGATTTTTATCCATTTCTTCTCATTTTAGGTAGTCTGGTGGGTGTGGGTTATGCCTTTTTGATTTTTCTGTAGATAAAGACTTAAATATTTGATCTCTGTTTGTAGCAGAAAGCCAACCGTCTCCTATGAGTTTTGTGACTAATAAAAAATTTTGCACCTGCTATTAAACTTTCGCTTTGGCACAGTTTTTGTTCATAATCTTTGAAATTATGACTCATTGTGAGGGCTGAGTTTTGCAAAGCCAATCTGAATATTTTAACCAGCTAATCTTCCTTTCCACCTGGGAAGCGTTTGCATCACCCCCTCTCTAATGAAATGTGGACCCACCCACCTGAGCATCCCTCCCTGTCAGTCCTTTCTGCCTCATTATCTCCCTGATGCTTTCATTTTTCACTCCATTTTTCTGCTTGATCTCCACCAATCTTTTGAACCACCCCCCCCACCACCACCACAAAGCAACAAACATCTCTTTTCTTTTGCTTGTGTGTTCATCTTTTCCCAGGAAGTCCTTGAGGGGACACACACGTTAGTCCTTAAGTATTCTCTTTTGCTTCTAAATGTTAATTTGTCCTTAGAGCTGATATAATGTTTAAGAGTGATTAAGAGTGTAGGGTCTGAGGTCTTCCTTCCTTCCTTCCTTCCTTCCTTCCTTCCTTCCTTCCTTCCTTCCTCAAATGTTTATGGAAGACTATCATGTGTCTGATCTTGTGCCAGGAGCTAGGATGTAATGGTAAGAAAAGCAGTTATGGTCCCTTTCCTCAATGAGTATATAATTTCGTTTCCATAATAAAAAAATCAGATATCCACACTAATATGTTATTACAAGCTGTGATATGTATTGAGGAAGAAAGGCATGGGGTTCTTGGATAGTGCCTAACAAAGAGATACGACCTAGTCAGGTGCTGTGAGAAAGAGACTGTTGGCCTGAGGCCTACATGACGGTAAGAATTAAGTAGCTACCCCATCCTCATTGGGGAGCATCTTTAAGGGATTATTTGCTCTTTTAGTAATTGTCCATTGCCAGCAGTAGAGGGGGAGAGTCTGTGTTAGAGACTACCTACTTGGTGCACACCCCTCCCCATAAACCACATATCTTGGTGTCGATACCCTTGTGTAGAACCTTTCTACACTAATTGGTCTTGGTCATGGGACTTTTTTGGCCAATGGGAAATTAGCAAGCATGACACAAGCAGACGCTCCCTCCTGAAACCTTGGTTTCAAGTTTGACTATACTGTTGGAAAGTTCATGTGGAAAGATGCCCTCAAGGCTAGGAGACTATAGGGAAAGTGAGAGTCAGAGAGAGAAATCGAGCCAGCTCCCAGTGATTCTAGCTAAAGCTTGTGAATGGTACCATCTTAGCTCTTCTATTTCCCAGTCAAGCCACCCCAGCCCACATCACGTGGGTCAGAAGCATCCCTACTTTGCCGTGCCTGAACTGTAGAATCCTGAGCAATAAATTGTGTCTCTTCTTTTAAGCCATGAAATTGTGAGATAGTTTGTTGTATGTAAGAGATGCCTGAAGCATGTTCTTTATTCATCCTATCTGATTTGGGCGCTTACTGTGTTTCAGATGGCACTGAATGGAATCAATGCCTTTCTTCATGTAGTACAAACTCAGGGATTTTTTTTTTTTTTAATTTTTTTTTTTCAACGTTTATTTATTTTTGGAACAGAGAGAGACAGAGCATGAACGGGGGAGGGGCAGAGAGAGAGGGAGACACAGAATCGGAAACAGGCTCCAGGCTCTGAGCCATCAGCCCAGAGCCCGACGCGGGGCTCGAACTCACGGACGGCGAGATCGTGACCTGGCTGAGGTCGGACGCTTAACCGACTGCGCCACCCAGGCGCCCCAAACTCAGGGATTTTAACCTCAAGTTCATGAACTCCTTGAAATCATATTCCCAATTTTGTATTATATATATATATATATATATATATATATATATATACATACATACACACACATTACCTATGTATATATATATACACATTACCTATATTATTTTGTATTTTATATATATATATATATATATATATATATATATATATACACATTACCTATACCCACACACACACATACATACATATATATTTTTTTTTCTTTCCCCCTGGAGGGAGGACTCATGGCTTTCACTATACTATTCTCGAAAGGATCTGTGGTTCCCAAAAGTAAAGAATAAGCATTTCAGAAGAAAATAGATCCTTTAGATCTAGAAGGAGGTATACTTTACAAAAACATCATTTTGAATAAAGTGCTTTCTGGGAACAAAGAGAAAAAAATGATTAATTATGCTAATTGGTGTTGGGGTGGTCTCCACAGTGGAGATAATATAACTTTGTCTCCTTGAGACCACCTTCAGTAAAACAGCCTGGAATTTTATGCCAAATAATTTGTTTCTCCTCTTGTGTTACATAGAGTTCATTGTACCCCTAATCTTTTAACTCACTAAGCCACCCAGGAGCCCTATGCCTCTGATATTTTAAGATGGGCCAATTTCCTCACACTTCCTCTAAAGACAAATAAGAATTTAAATAAATAAATTCCAGATATTACAGTAAGTAATAAAACTCAGGATTAGGCTTGCTTCCAGCATTCCTGGGGTCTAGGGCAGAAGTAAAAATGGAGGCTCACATACAATGGCTGAATATTTTAAAGTTACAAGTTAGGAATAATAAACTGTTTTTTTAATTTAAAAAAATTAACGTTTATTTATTTTTGAAAGAGAGAGACACAGAGCGTGAGTGGGGGAGGGGCAAAGAGAGAGGGAGAAACAGAATCCAAAGCAGGATCCAGACTCTGAGCTGTCAGCACAGAGCCCCACATGAGACTCAAACCCACAAATTGTGAGATCATGAACTGAGCCAAAGCTGGATGCTTAACCAACTGAGGCACCGAGGAGCCCCAGGAGTAATAATAAACTCTTAAATAAAATATATTCTGTTCTCTTACCTTGTCAAAGTTAGCTTCCAATGCAGAATTCTCAAGACATTTCAGAAATCTCTATTGCACGTGGCAGTGTGGAGAGAGATGGTCAGGCTCCCTGTGTTAGAGAATGACCTGTCTCTTTTCTCTTCCCAACCCCTAGCTCTGTCCTACACAGGAATATCAACCCACATGTCCATGATGTGTCCATATGTCCCCATAAGCAGCCATCCCTTTGGACCCTCTCAAGTTTGGGATTACACAGAGCAGCAGCATAGTTTACCCCAGAAGGGTAGACTTTCCTTATGATGGACCCAGGGAAAGGGTTCATGTAAGCCCTTAAAGTGAACTGTGGACCTTTTGGGCAGGGAATTTTAAAGTCTCAGACATTTGGTGTGTAATCTAGAAGGAGGTATTAGGATCTAGGTACATAGAACCCTTTGGCCTCATAGATTCCTCACCCCCAGGGTGGAGCCAGAAGAGGACCAGAGTGAAGCCCCTTAAGATTGTGGCTTTTGAGTATGTGCAATGTGGCTGGTCCAAACCGAGATGTGTTGAACGAGTTGATTGTAAAATGCATATTACATGTTAAAGATGCAGTACAAAGAAAATAAAAAGAATGCAAGATTTCTCATTAGAGGCATTATAGTTATTTCTTTTGCTTTTTTATTTTTTAAATGAAGATACAGAAAAATTTAAATTACCTATGTGGCTTACATTTGTGGCTTTCTTGGACAGTGCTGCTCTAAAGCATTGGGCCCAGGGCAGTGGCCCTTGTTGTCCTGATATGATGTATCACAGTGATAATGCTCTAGACAGCTCTCTCCTTCCCCACCCCAGCCCCATCCACTCCCACACAACTCTTAGCTTGTTTTGATCATTCTCACCTCCCAGATGCCTCTTAGATTCATGGTCAGACTTTGATGTATTATTTTGGACTCCTACCCTAGGATTTAACAACCTTCCGGACTCTTCTCACACTGGCTTTCTGGTATTTATTTCTGACTTAATTCTCTCTTTTGCCCCTCCCTCCCACTTCTCATTGTCTTGAATGAGGACCTTTGTTCTCATCCCCAGCACCATGAGTCTGGCTCTTTAGGTATTACCCAGCCTATCCCTGGTTTTCCTCCTGAAGAGTAAGATCCCATAAGCTCCTTTACTCTCTGTGGGTCATTTTGGATGTCGACTATCTTAAGTATTTGCTATAAGGGCTTGCGTTTGATGGCTAATAGCTTTCTTCTTAATCCTCTCAGAAAACATATTTGCATTTTTGCTGCAGTTTTCAAGTATTTCCCTAAGGATGGAATCCAGGGGCAAGCTGACGGGGAAGGAGGCAAATTCTAGACTTTACTTAAAGATTTTATAAATCCTTCTCTTTGCAAATATTATTCACTCAAAAAAATAGGTTTTAGAGACCCTGTTATGACTTAGTCACTGCTCTTCTAAGTTCGAGGACTCAATGGTGAGTAAAAATGGAGAAATTCCCCTTAAATTCATTAAGAATCAAAGAATACAATATGCTCTATTGTAGAGGAGCATTTGGTGCTGTAGTTGGAAGGTCAGGGAGGTGAGGGTAGCTTCTCAGAAAGACATCCCCTGAGAGATCAATAAGTTACTGAAAAAATAAATGGCTTCTTCAGACCCTTAACGGGGATTAGTGCTTATATGAGAAGGAGAGAAGCATGAAGCCTACTGGTGACATGTTGGAGTCCTGGCCATGCCTCTCCCTTAGAGACTTTTCTTTGCATAACACCCTCACAGCAAATGAGATTCAAATTTTTGGCCTTGTAGCCGTCCACAGCATATGGGATTGGATTCCTTGCCTCCCTAAAAGGCCACATTGCTACTTCATGGATATTTGGTTCTAACTGGAATAGGGATAATATTTTGAAATATTTCCCTTTGCAATTATTCTTCTGGAATTATTTTCCTTGCAGAGCGTGTACTTTCAAAGCCAGAGAAGTTGAGTTTGCCCCAGAGAAAAGAGGATACAGAATTACTCAGGGTAAACCAAAGGTTGAATTCCTGGCTTTTGGGACTTCTCTTGAGTCTGTGGTGAGACAAGAATCTCAAAATTCAAGTGAAAGAACCAGGAAGTTGAGGAAGGAAAGGAACATGCTGTTTGTTTCCTTCTTCATGGAAAACCTGACCGTTTATCCTTGAGGAGGAAATTGAGTAAAATATTCACAAAGCTATTGAAAGGGCGGGCCTACACCGTCAACTCCATTTTGTTCTGTGTCCTTCACCTTGACCACGCCTCCTCCCCTTGAGTAACCTCCTGCTCACCTGCCTAACAGGACTTCAACCCTTCCCCAGCCAATGGGCTGAGGCCACAGCCATTACTTCACCAACTGCCCCTAGGCCCCAATAAAACCTTTGTGCTTTTGAAATTCGCTCTCTCTCCCCAGTATCTCACCGCTGTCGGTGCAGGTAGGGGATTGAGCTCGAGCTAGCTCGAATAAAGGCTCTTTTGCTTTTACATCCGGCTCGGCTCCCTAGTGGTCTTTGGGGATCACGAATTCTGGGCATAACACTATGAGAGTTGGTGAACTCTTACTTATGGTTTAAGACTCAACTCCAAGATCTCTGTCTGAGTGTTCCTGCATTGAGCACCCAGTCTTATAATTCCCATAATGGCTCTGAGTATGGACCTATTTTCTGAAAAATGCTTCAGTTCCTTCAAAACAAAGGTCATTTTTAAAAAATCTTTGTATCTCCAGCTCTGGCACAGCACTGAAATGATACTGAGACTCAGTAAATGTTTATTAAGCAAGTAAATAAAGGAGCAAATTCTCAAAGAGTTGGGAGAAAACAGCAAGAAACAAGTCTGATACAAGGCAAAGCTGGGGGTGGGGCACATTTTTTCAACCAATAATCAGGATTTCAAAACACTGACTATGGACGTGATAAGGATTGTCCCAGGTTTTGAGTGGCCATCTTGAGAAATACCCACATGTCACATGAAATGTAATCCTTGAGCCTTTCTATGTGTCATTTGGAAAAGGACAAAGAACCCAAATTGGAGTTCTAATCCCTTCATCTGGCACTGATTATAGTTATGTGACCTTCAGAATTACTTTTTTTTCAACTGCAATGTATCTTGGTGTCCATCTTGTCCAACTGTCTCCCTTTGCAGATGAGTGAACTGAGTCCCAGAATCATTAAGTGGCTTGCTAAAGTTTATACACAAGGCACTGGCTGAGACCTTTTCTCCAACAGAATGTTGAACGTGGCACCTTTACTTGGCTGCCAAGAGAGAAGGTATGGCATGATTGAAAGCAGCCATCATGGAAAATCTTCAGGTCTAAGATAAGAGGCAAGTATAAAGTAGGGAAATGAAGCCAAAGTCACTGACCAGGTGTCTGACTAAAGGTGCTGAGAGAGATGTCACAATGACAGACCTGAGATGGAGCAAAGTCATGAATCAGCAAAGATAACTGTTGGGCTCCAAGAGGAAACTCAGGTAACTTGATCCTAAGGGTTGATTCCAAGAGCCCAGGTTCAATGCTGACCTCCCAGCTCAGATGCAACAACATCTTAAAAATCGCAGCTCTCACCTAACAGTGCCTAGGGAACAACTCTTCTCAAATGTGATGACAGGGCCTGTCAGTAGTATTTCTGGGTCTTAAATTGCTAGTTCTGCCTGGGTGTCTGTTCAGAAAACCTTTCGTTTTGGGGCGCCTGGGTGGCGCAGTCGGTTAAGCGTCCGACTTCAGCCAGGTCCCGATCTCGCGGTCTGTGAGTTTGAGCCCCGCGTCAGGCTCTGGGCTGATGGCTCAGAGCCTGGAGCCTGTTTCCGATTCTGTGTCTCCCTCTCTCTCTGCCCCTCCCCCGTTCATGCTCTGTCTCTCTCTGTCCCAAAAATAAATAAACGTTGAAAAAAAAAAAATTAAAAAAAAAAAAAAGAAAACCCTTCGTTTTGACTAATGGCCCAGTAACTTTGTTGGTTCCTCAAAGGCAGAGAATGACTTACAGTTGCATTTACCCTGAGAACCCAGCAGAATACCAGGCATATTGGGTACTGTATTTGTCAGGTAGGACAACAAATAATTCCTGGCTAACAAATAAGCCCTGAAATCTCAGAGGTTTCACATCAAAGAGTGATTTCTCTCTGGTGCGAGACCTGAAAGGGTCTCCTCTAAGCAGAGACTCAGATATCCAGGCTACTTCCCCTAGAGGCTCTGCCAGTTCAACACATGGTCTCCATAGTTCTTTCCAAAGGAAGAGAGCTATGGTGGAGGCACACTGGCTTTTCACTGCTTTAGTTCAGAAATATTCAAGTTGCTTTAGCTCAACATCCTCAGGCAGGCTTTAAAGCAAAGGTAGCCTTAATTGAGGGTCTAGTGTCTTTGCTTCAATGCAACAGAGTCATGCAGCTGATGGAGTTCCAGTGATACAGCATACATGCCAACCTGGCACAGGTGCAGGAGATAGAGTCCAAATTATCCAGCTCTGTCACTTATTATGCCTGTGACCTTGGATATTGTATAAACTGGATATAATAATAATAATAATAATCGTTTTCAGAATTGTTTAGAAGGCTCACTGAGACGGTGAATGTGAAAAGGGTTTTTAAAGTCTCAGATACTATTAGAACTTTTGTAAGATCTTTTTCCCTCTGTTTTTTCCTCTCCAGGGCACTTTGTAGTTGTTACTGTTTTACATCACACTACAAGTGAGTTACAAAGTTTGACCGTGAATAGAGAGGGTTAACACAGGATTGGAGCCTGTTTATTGTTAATTTTTCTGGGTTGTCACTACCTACCACAGATCCTAGGACATAATGACACTTAACAAGTATCTGCTAAATTAATAGGTGATTGAATGAATGAACTTGAAACCTCACCAATGCACTAAAGAGAGGGAACCTACTCAAGCCCTCTGGTTTTCTGACTTAATTGTAAATCTCTTAGAATTATAGTCTAGTATTCCACATGGACTACACATCATTGCTTTCCCTTCACCATCCACCCATCTATTTCCCTTTACTCCATAAACTCTCTCCCTAGAATCAAAAAAGGGCCCTTTGGGCCAGAGATGCAATAATGTATTTTCTGTTGTGTTTTCTCTTCCTCCAACCAAAATGATTATCCTTCCCCCTCTGCTAGCCTGGAACAACTCTAACAATAATAATACCTATAATATAGTAATAATAATAGGAACACCAATAATAACAATAACAGTTAACTGAGTACTACTTGCTAGTCACTTTGCTGAGCACGTGTAACATCCACTATGTTTGTTAGTCCTCCCACAACCTTGGAGTGGGATCTGCTTCCTGTTTTAGGGATGAGGGAATTGGTAAGGTGATAATAGTGTTATGATTTGAGTGACTCTGACTCCCAAACTTTTGCTCTGAACTGCTTTTCAATACTGCCCCTTTCAGAGTAAGTCACAGTCCTCTTTCCAGATAGTGACATTGAACTTATTTTTGTTTCTAAACTCATTGTGATTTTTTTTTTATTTGCAAGCTTATCTTTTCTAAGAATGTTAGTCATACTTTCAGCATCCATGGTTGGCTGTTTCAAACATAAAACATGACACTGATGATGAACTTACATAGGAGACACACATATTTGTCTGAGTTGTTACTCCCAGAACTGCGGTATTTCTGTTTCCTCTGAAGGTTAAGTTAAATTTATGTGCCTACTTTCTTATTCTAACTTTGTTCTTCGGAATATTCTTTCTGCCATGCCTCCCAATCATGTTGGTTTTAGGGTAAATGGTGCTCCCGGTGCTCTTGCTGGCCCAACCTGCTCAAAGTTGGACATGTAAACAAAAAATTCCTCCTTGCTCACAGATTCTGTGGGCCAGGAATTCAAATCTGGCAAAGCAGAGGACTCTTTGCTGCCCCCATGATGACTGAAGACTCAGCTGGGAAGACTTGATTGATTGAGTGTGACTAGAACATCTGAGGGTTGGGCAGCTGGCACTGAGGATCAGCTTCCATGGTGGTTTCACTACTCAAGTGTCTGGTTCTTGGGCTTGGGGACAGGCTGTTGACCAGAACACCCACATGTGATCTCTCCACATTGCTTGGGGCTTCCTCACAAAATGGCGGCTGTGTTCCCCGAAAGTGTGCATTGAGAGGAAGCAGTCTGAGAGCAACTTGACCAGGATAATCAGGGGAGAGTTGAATGGGCTATTTTGATCTAGCCTTAGAGTCACACAGCATCATTTTTACTTTGTTCCCTTAAGCTACAAGTAAGTCATAAATCCAGCCCAGGTTGGAGAGGAGTGGAGCGACATTCCACCTCTCAACTGTAAGAGTTTGCAAGAATTTTCAGCCATTGGTAAAACAAGTCAGTAAAGAGCATTCATTGATGTGTTGATATTCTTAAGAGCAATTTGAGCACAGCACTCAAAGAGAGGGCAGGATGACACAAACCACAACACTTAAAGAAATAAAAAACCTAAATTGGTAAACTGAGTCATGGCACAATCTTATGATACAGCAACTCTAGTTATTAAAATTACAATTTCAAGTGATATTTAAAGATAAGGAGAAATGTGCCAAGTTGGAAAATGCTACAGTCAGTATGTAGAACCTCTACATATAATCACAGATCGAAAGAATCTGGCATTATGGATGATTTTTCTTTTCTTATGCTTATCCATATGTGTGAATATTTTTACAATAAGCATATGTTGCTTTTGTAATCAGTAAAAAAAATGAGATAGAAGGAAGGAGGAATTTGGAAAAATGAAAACATCTGCATTAGTTTCTGAAGAGCAAGAAATTGTTGGGTCAAGCTATCGTTTGCACGTGTGTGGGGGGAGGTGGGAGAGGGGGGAGTCTGACCTTCTGGAGCCTGGAGGGCAGCTGGTCAGGCAGACTTGAGGGGCGCTGTGTAGGGGGAGGGAACTTTGCATCATTACATACAGGCCCTAGCTTGAGGGGGGAGGAAGTCAGATGGGGAGACTTGTGCAAAGCCAAATGGATAGTTAGCGGAAAGGCTCGGCAGGAAGCACAGGCCACTCAGTCCCCAGCCTGGACGTTTCCCCCCGACCTGCTGCCATTGTCAATGAACTGACAAGCAGTGGCTGCCTGCGCCTTACACGGAGGACTGACACATTTCCACTCCCAGCGGGCTTCTTGCCTTCGGCACTGTGTCTATGAGCACGTGTGAAAGCTTTTGGCTTGGGAAAGCAGAGTGTGATTTTATGGAAATTGGGTAGGGTGTTGCGATAAACTTAGCAATCGTTGGTCATATCCAATGACAGGTGACAATTTTATTCTGAAAGAAGCTGAACCAGAGAGAGGAATGGGGAGAAGCTTAACGACAGGGAGCTTCTTTGGTTAAAGGGAAAATGAGAAAGCTCCAATTCTAAGGATGGCTTAGGGGAAGAGCCCCACAATTCAAATGTTCAGTTTCTAAAGCTTTCTAGGGGGCCAGATGGCACTGGTGCATCTAAAGGCAGCTCAGAAAGAATAGATCTTCTGTATCTCTAACATATTTTTCCTTTGTAGTATGAGACACATGTTCAACCCATCTCTGAAAACAGAATTCAAGATTAAAATATTTTGCCATCAGTATTCTATATTTTTACTTTCCAGTTCCATCGCATTAGGGCAAAAGCCTCATAGAGATGCTTCTGGCCTTTCATACCTTCTTTTATCACCTGTGAATCTTTAATAAAGAGCGGTTGCCCGAGGCAGGTGCAGATGGGCCTGTGACAGTTTAGGAGGTTGGCTGAAGGAACCAAAGAAGAACAAACACTCATAACCTGGACTCAGTCATTCAGAGGGTTTCCTGGACAAGACCACGGCCAGAAACACTTCCAAAGACATGGGCTGTGGCGCAAAGGGTCATACAACTCTGATGGACAGGGCTAAAGTGTGAAATTTTTCCACATTTTGATTCAGCTAGAAGTAAATTATACCGATTGCTTTTGTGGTTTGTCTCTGCCTATTTTCAGAGAAAGTGTCAGGGAATGATTATTGTTTTTCATAAGTTCATAGGACCAGAGGATATGAGCAGTTTTTCCTAATTCTTAGACAGTGTTCTGCCATTCTATTTGAGATGCTCTTTTCCTCCTCTTCCTCCTCCCTCACTGAGAACCTCCCATGTGTCCTGCACATTATGTAAATATATTTTTAAAAATGTTTTCCTTTTTTAATGTTTATTTATTTTTTGAGAGACAGAGCATGAGTGGGGGAGGAGCGGACAGAGAGAGAGAGAGACAGAATCCGAAACAGGCTCCAGGCTCTGTGCTGTCAGCATGGGGCTCAAACTCACAGACCGTGAGATCATGACCTGAGCCAAAGTTGGAGCTTAACAGACTGAGCAACCCATATGCCCCTATGTAAATTTTTTTCGTAAGAACTGTAGAGGGCTGTTATGATTCTTCTCATTAAAAGATGAAGGAACCTCTAGACTAGAGGATTATAGAGGTTAGTTACTACTCAAGGCCACCGGCTACTAGGTTATTGGGATGGGTATGAAATCCACGTTATATGGGGATGTTTTATACCTGAAGGCAGAGAACCTGGCTACTTCAGGTAGTGAGGGCTAGGTTCTCCACAATGGATGTAAGGTTTCCCAGGAAGAGTTTTGGGTGATGCAGATTATAAGGCCAATGTCTTTCTAAAAGAGACAAGAAATTTCCTCCAGCAGAGAGAAGCTTGGAGAAGCCTATGATTGCAGGGGGCAAGCCTGGGAGGGCACCGGTGAGCAGAGCTGGTACTGGTGACAGGGTACACAGCAGCCAGTCACCCTGCACCTCTTGGCCGTGTAGAAACTTTCATGGTATATCACTTCACCTAGAGATCATGTAGAATCCAAAAATTTTGACTTTAAATATAAGGTATCAATTAAATACAAAAATAAGCTCTTTAAACACTTGGCTAAAATATCCTTAAAATGTGGAATTCCACACAAACTAGCAAAGGACACACAAGGGCACATTTATAGAATGGTCAAAGTTCGGTATTTGAAATACAAGAATAATTCAGAAGCGGCCACAGGCAAATTTGTTTAAAAATGATTAAAAGCCAAATAGATTTCTAAAAAGGATAGATACTGGAAAGGATTCAGGGAGAGAGATTAAATATTAGACAAGTTGGTCATTAGATGACTAACCATTAAGAAACTTAGCTTCAGGGAGAATTAGCTCAAGTCCAAATAGATTCCCTGGAAGCTGCAAGTGATTGTGGCTAACATCCCAGGGATTTTGAGTGGTGGTGGGATATTGCAAACTGACGACAAACTCTTCAGAGATCACATGGTTGTGTGGAGGAAGGAATACTGGAATATCCAAAGGATGAGGGTAACAATGTTAAAAATTTTTTTTAACATTATATTTATTTTTGAGAGACAGAGACAGAGCACAAGTGGGGGAGGGGTAGAGAGAGAAGGAGACCCAGAATCTGAAGCAGACTTCAGACTCTGAGCTGTCAGCTCAGAGCCCAATGTGGAGCTTGAACCCACGAACTGTGAGATCATGACCTGAGCCGAAGTTGGATGCCTAGCTGACTGTGCCACTCAGGCGCCCCAAGGGTAACTCTTATCGTCTACAATTTCTTGCCACGATTCTAGGACCAGAGGGCTGATTCATTTGAGAAAAAAGCTGTGTACTCTCCTTGGAATGGGGGAGTCATGTGCTGAGCAGAGGGGTACTAAAAGGGAGAAACCAATGTTTTGGGGTAACATACAGGCAGCAAGAGAGATGGAAGATGTTTGGCAGCTATTGATGGAGAATACTGGGCAGGAAAAGAGATATCTAAAGATTAGTTTTAAGACAAGGAATTCCATACCCTTGACAATGCCCTTGGTAATGTTCTTGCCCTTAAGGAAACCTAAAGACAAATGTTATTCTTTAAGCCTCTAAGGGCAGATTCCGTTGTTGGAATCTGTTCCATTGTTGTTAGATTCATTGACAAGCGAAGAGCAGCTTCAATATTGCCCAGCTATATTAAAGTTACAATCTGGTAGAAGACATGTTGGAAGATACTAGAAGACTAACATTTTGAGCTCCTTTACTTAATCTTCTTTTTGCTGTCCAGGGCACTATGAGTAGGAAGTGCCCATTGAGCTAGCTATACGGTGTATTTCCAAATGCCTGGGAGTGGGGATGTGCTTATGGAGTTAAGCCAAGAGAACTACAAACACGAGGACAAAAAGTATTGGCCCACAGATGTGCTATTTCGTTATTTTTTTATTTAATAGAGCCAGAAGACAAAAACCTGAAGATCTCACATTAA
Source organism: Leopardus geoffroyi (assembly GCF_018350155.1). Taxonomy (NCBI): domain Eukaryota; kingdom Metazoa; phylum Chordata; class Mammalia; order Carnivora; family Felidae; genus Leopardus; species Leopardus geoffroyi. The sequence goes on along the minus strand of NC_059336.1, from coordinate 41,655,567 downwards.
AATTGGGTTTCCCATTCCTGGTGGGAAACTGGAAAGTGTGAGAATAACATAACACATGACATCATTGGCTGGACCTCAGAGGTGGCTGTCCTCTGTCTGTGGGACGTGTGCTCTCTGGCTTGCCACGTGCCCCAGCACTACTTGCTGCATCACCAGGCCCCTGTCATTCTTGATGGCCCTGCCCCCACAGGCTCCACACTGTGTTAGGAGCCATAAGCACCAAGTACCTGGGCCTATGAATCATCACGACCTGGCAAAGGAGAGGCTGGGGACGTGCCACATCTCCCAAATGCCTTCTTTGGAGGCAACCACAGAGTGAGGGAGAAACAAGGACTCCCACAAATTAAGCTTGAGTCTAGCGGCTTCGCATGGTGAGTGTGGAGGGAGAAGGCAGGGGTGTATGAGGGGGTGTGGGAAGGCAGCAGATTTCATGAAATATAAAGCTCCGTGGAAGGGAATGATGGAGTGGGTTAAAGCCAGGAAGTAAACACATATAAATATTTGATACAGAGTTCTAAAGCAGCAAGTGAGACAGGGAGAGGACAATAAATAAAGATAAAAAAGATAAAGATGCTCTTGAAATGTATGCAAATCAAGCCAGCCATCTTTGGGACTATTACAGCGTGAGAATGGGAAATAAGCGATACACGAGCCTGAGAGGCTGTGCATTGAATTTAAACTTTTCCTTGGGTATTTATGAGAAAGCTAAGGCACCTTCCCTGAATTTAGGCTGGAAGTTCCTCCAAGTGTTGCCTCTTATGCCTTTTGTGAGTCACACAGAATGCTGGAGAAGGGGAAGTTGCGTGCAGGATTAGCAGAGCAGTAAACCGTTGTAGGCATCGTTTCTCGGTATGCCGGATGCCGTTGGAGATAACCGCAGTTCTCTGGAGACATTGGTCCCCTTGGGACAGCAGGCTTCTGCAGATGGTGCAGCTGAGTGATTAACCCAGCAGAACCTTGGATTCCATTCTGATGTCCCAAAGAAGGTGAGGGTTTCTTTGAAATCAGGAAACATTCCCAGGAGTCCAACCTGGATACAAGTGAGCCTCTCTTGAGAGGCCAGCCCCCTGGGAGAGAGCATCTATCTTCCTGTAGGATGCTTGGGCTTTCAGAGTCCAGAGTATTGCTCCAAAGAAAGGTAGAGTGAGCAGAGTTCTACACATAATCATATGTGCACTGGAGGAATCACTTAGAGAGGAGCATGTGCCTGTTATAACCACTTAATTAAAGGGAGAAATTGCTAAGATGGCCTTACTAAATGCAGATGAATGAAGATGGTTATGGTTATCATTAAAACTGGTACTATTTCTTATTAACTTCTATTATTGCATATCTCTGGGGGGAAGAAAAGAGGAAGGCTAATGGCAGTTTGGGTGAAAATGGCTTCCAACTATCTAGAAGGGGGAAGAAAAAAGTGCCTCTCAATTCTCTGAAATCGCACACAACTGCAATTATCCTGAGTCGTGCTGTTCTGAAACCTTTGTTGAGAGAATGACATAGGGGCACTTCGTTAATTTATTTTGTTACTTATTTCTTTAAAACTTTGCTCTTCCTGAGTTAAGCTGCCCACCTCCTCCCTTATCCAGTTCAGCCTATCTTACCTTCTAAATCTCTCTCAATTTGGTTACTTCCTCTCCTGTCCAGTGTGGTCTGCACATTTCTCCATACTTTCATCTGGGCTTTATGTCCCAGCTATGGTCCTCTTTTCAGAATGAAATCTGTTGCTTAAAATCGGCTCTTTGGGTAAAAAATTAAAAAATTAAAAAAAAGAAACATGTTCTACAAACTTGCTACTTGACTGTGGTCCCTCTATCAGCTACCCAGGTATTTCCCTGGAGCTTTCTAGTAATTCAGAATCAGGGGCGCCTTGATGTCTCAGTTGGTTAAGCATCCGACTCTTGATTTCAGCTCAGATCATAATCCCAGGGTTATGGGATTGAGCCCTGTATTGGGCTCTGTGCTGAGTGTGGAACCTGCTTAAGATTCTCTCTGTGTCTCTGTCTCTCTCTCCCTCTGCCCCTCTCCCTTGTGTGCTCTCTCTATACAATAAAAAAAATTTAAAAACCAAACAAACAAGAAGAAATGCAGAATCAGTGTCCACATTTTTGCATGATCCCCAGGTAATTCACAAGTATGTTAAAGTTTAAGAGGCACAGTCCTGCAGGGGCATCTGGGTGTCTCAGTCAGTTGAGTATCTGACTCTTCGTTTTGGCTCAGGTCATGGTCCCAGGGTACTGGGATCAAGCCCGACATTGGGTTCTGCATTGGGTGTGGAGCCTCCTTGGAATTCTCTCTTTTTTTCTCTACCCCTCTCCCCTGCTTGCACTCTGTCTCTAAAAAAGAAAAAGAAAAAGAATAAAAAGGCACTGTCCTGCAAGGTTTTGTGTTCTTTCGCTACTACCTACCAATCTTACAAACCTGCCTAACATTTATGGGTTCTGGACAAGGGTAAAAATGGAAGCCCATAAACCTAATGTCTAAATATTTAAAAATTAAGCTAGATGTTAAGTAAACTATTTTCTGTTCTTCTATCTTGGAACAATACACCTTCATAATGATCTAGAAAACTAGGTTTCCTTTAGGAATCCTGTACTCTTAGTAGCTCCATGCCATAACATATGAAAAAGCCTTGAGCATAAATAGATACCCCATCCACCCATCCAACATCTGTCCACAGAGCCACCAATAGCTGTCCTGTGGACATTTTTCAGGCTTAGAGGCTCCTTTTAGCACCATGGTCCACCTTCATAAGTGTGGATTCATGAAAGAGGTAAGTCAGGCCTTGGAAGCAGGGTGAGAGTTTTTTAAAGAAGGAATTCTGTGCATCCTGGGAGGACAGAATTCCTCTGAACTCTGGAAGACCAACATCTCTTTAGCCCTAAAAGCTCCTTGACCCATGGGGAAGGAAGGGGCTAGACAAATTCAGCCTTCTAAAGGGGGTCCTTCTAAAATCAGGGGCCTCTTTTACCTCAGTTGGAGGTCAGTACTATTCTCTAAGCTTCTCTTGAGTTGTGGCCTTCAATACTCCCTGACACAGGCATCCTGGTCTTTTTTTCAGTCGCCCATCCTTGCTCACTTCTTCTCTCCCAGTGTAGGGCCATCATATCCGATGACTGCTTTGCCCAGAAGTGTTCCCTCCTCAAATTGTGTGCATAATGCCATGCATCCTTGAGATAACAGCTTAAGCATTGTTTCCAAAGGGAAGGATTCCACAACCTCCCTGATGAATATGCTCCATTAGGGAAGGAACAATGACTGGTTTTACTCTAGCATCAAGCACAGTGCTTTAACACACAATATGCATTGATACTTATTTGTGGAATGATTGCATGAATCTTTTTGATAGAACAACTAAACAGAATATGCAAGGTTTCAATGACTAAGCAGAAAAATTTTCCTGTCTATACTTCATATAGACAAGGTCTAACGAGTCACGTATGCTGTGTAGTGTTGTTTAGAATATCTCCGATAACTTTTTGACAATCTGAAAGATTGAAATAGGATCTTGCTTTGTTTATTCCAGAAAAGACCACCGGTTCTTTTTTTTTTTCAATTTATAAAATAAGCTATATTTATTTTTTTATGTGCAAATTCATTTTCCTTGAGCATAGTTGATACACAATGTTACCTTTGCTTCAGGTGTACAACTTAGTGATTTGACAAGTTTATACATTATGGTATGATACAGACTTTCAATTATGGAATGAATAAGTCACAGGAATAAAAGGTACAGCATAAGGAACATAGTCAATGATATTGTAATAGCAATGTAATGGGACAGATGGTAGCTACATTTGTGAAGACCATTGATTCTTTTAACGAAAGCTCTGTTTTCTAAAATTTCCTATCATTTCATCATACTGCTTTGGAAAATGTATTATCTGTACTTTAACTATAGTCAGATATAGACAAACAAAATTTACTACATTCTCATTTCTTGTGTGTCCTTTAAATTGATGTGATTTGAATTGTGCACTTTTGTTTTTCAAACTGTCTTACCCTCGTTTGCCATGTGCATCAGCTTTTGCTACCTAACAAACAAATTTAGGGGCTTAAAAGATGAGCAGTTTTATTTAGGCTATTATTTGGTGGGTCTGATAGGAAGATCTCCTGGACTAGGCCAGCCAGTCTGGGGGCTCTGTCATGCATCTGTGGTTATCTGGTGGGTCTTCTGACAGCTGGTTCACCTAAGATGGTGTCAGTCACATGTCTAATGCTTTGGTAGCGATTGACTGGAAAGCTAGGTTTTCCTCCATGTGGTTCTTCATCTTAGTCAGGCTAGCTAAGGCTTGTTCACATGGTGGTCTCAAGGTTTCAAGCACAATCAGAGAAGACAAGCCTCAATCCATACTCTTTAATCTTCAGTTTGTGTCACATTTGCTAATGTTCCATTGTTCTAAAATGTGTCACACAGACAACCAAGATTAAAGGGGTGGAGAAATGGATTTTATTCCTTGATTGGAGAATTGCAAAACTGTGGCCAGTCTTCCAATCTAACATACTATATGCAAGCCATTATTTCTCAAGACAATCCCCAATTTATTTTCTAGGATTGCCCTTCAGAAAAATGCCAATTTTCTCTTTGACTTTTTCTCCAATATATTTAACAACCAATAATAGAACTAACCCTGGCTTCAGCTTCGAAGCTTAAAAGCTACAGAGAATGAATAACAGGAAGGCCTGTGCATGCCTAGCAGCATCTAGGACTGATTCTACAAGTGGGCACCCACTCCTAATCCAAGCTGGAAAAGTTCATGGGACAAGATGGCACCAGCTGAATTTATCCCAAGTGGGCAGCAGGAAGAGGATGGGGGCATCTGTGGTTTCTATCCTGTTCTCCAGGAAACCTGTTACAAACTATATTTCTGGAAGACAGTGCAATCTGCTCTGTCAGATGGAAGCCACCATGATTCATATCTTAAGGATATGAGACTTTGGAAATCCCATATTTGACTGTGTTGCTAGAACAAAATGTATTCAGGGGAAATAATATATCTTGTCTCTGAAAATTCATTTGCTTTGACCTTAATATTGCTTATGACATGATGAAGCAGTATCAGCATAGAGGACCACTCTGACCCAGACAGCCTGAATTTGAATCCAAATTTTACCATCAGTTTGCAGCATGGCTTTTACTAAGTTAGCTAAACAATCTATCCATGCCTCAGTCTCCTCATATATAAGATTAAGATCATGATAGCACTCCCTTCATTCGTTATTTTGAGGATGAAATGAGAAATGAGTACATGTGTCTAAAGTACTTATGACAGGACTGGAACATGTTAGGCATTCAATAAATATTAGCTCTTTCTATTTATCAGTAAAATAAGATAGATGTGAAATGTTTCCATGGGGAGATTCTTTGATCGAATGGATCCTTTCGATATTGGACTGGTTTATTCTCCTGTACTCAAGCGAGATACTTGAGTTGTTGGGCTTTTTTTCTCCTTTTTATAAGAGAACTAATTATAACATTGCTTTCTTGCCATACTGAGGAGAGTTAATAGTTAATAATCTTCTTCTAGGATAGAAAGGGGGATAACAACTGAATCCATCTTACGTGTGGCTTTCCACCATCATATATTTTAAATGTTACCACTTTCCAAGTGATCATTAAATTATGATGTTGACAAAAGAATATTTGGACCAAGAGTGAAATCACCTTATTTCTAGATCTGATCTTGTCCTGTATTAGCAGGATGGTCTCAGGAAATGTCCTTAACATCTTTTAAAAATGATGGAAACTTGGGGCACCTGGGTGGCTTAGTCAGTTAAGCATCTGACTCTTGGTTTTGGCTCAGGTCATAATCTCACAGATCGTGGGTTGGAGCCTTGGCATTGGGCTCAGCACTGACAGCACAGGGCCTGCTTGAAATTCTCCCTCTCTCCCTCTCTCTGTCCCTCACCACCACCCACCAAAATAAATAAATAAACTTAAAAAAATGATGTAACCTCGTAGACTAGAATAATCCATGTGAGACAATTGATCTGTATTGGAAAGACCAAAGCAAGCTGGTAAGTGGATGCTTCTAGGCAGTGACATGAATATTCTGTAGTGAGGAGTATAATCATGAAGGGACATTTTAAGAGGTGATTCATTCTTTTTGTTTCCATATGAAGATAGGGAAGTGGGTTTATATTGAACTTTGAAAAATAAAAAGAAGTTAAAAAAATAAAAAGTTTTAGTGAAACTGCAATATGAATCTGAAATCATCTCATCTGGGAATCTGTGAAGGACTGAGACTTGCTGAATTCTAGGTAGGGGCAACTGTTTCTATAAAGTACCCAGAGCTGCTGCAGTGCATGTGTTCAGGACTTTGGTGACTGCAGCATAATTTTTGGCTTGTTGTGTGGTCATTCAATAGTATTTAATTCAATAAATATTTATGGAGTGCCTACTGTTTTGGGCACTGTGTGATAGGGTGACAGATGGAGACAACACTCTGGTTTATGATTTCACAAGTGGCCATAAAATTCCATGCACTGTCCTAAATATCAGACATTAGTTGTATTAGAGTACTACTTTAAAGGTCTTGAACAAGGACCATGACTGTAGGACAATAGGCCTAGACTAGAGCACCAGTACCTCTTAACCAGAACTCAGGGCCTACCATAAATTAAGATGTGTGGGTTATATAGAGGCTTGCCCAATTATGTTTCAGTGCCTGTATAATTGTGAGGCTTTATTTTGGGGTCTGGGGGATGGCAAAATGCAGAACTTATACTTGTTGTGGAGCAAAGTATCTCTGCAGGTTGAAGACCCATGCCAGGAGATCTATTTACAGATCTCTCCTGAGAGAGCTAGATACAGATAGCATTTTCTAGATATATTCTACAGAATGACAAGCCATTCTTAGTGGGAGTCATGAATTGGAGGCTAGAGGCATTGGAGGCGGAGATTTTTACCAATAATTCATTTTATAGTGAAGTTTGTATATTGATGTCTCTAGACAGAAAGACAGAGGTAGAAGGGTTGCCCTTGAGTATATTTTCAACCCCATCTATGGAGGATGTAGTACTAACATCTTTGTTTTGAACTGCCCAATAACCCGAAAGCTTCAATTCTGGACCTTTAGGTCAAAGCATTTACAGGTGATCTAGAGCTCTAATTAAAGAATCTGATAGTTTGCATTTTACTTAAGCCACGAATTAGTTGTGAGGGCTTGGGAAGTGGGTTAAATGAGGCATATCTTAGTTTTCTAATCCGTAAAATGGACACAACAGCACCTCCATCTTATGGTTAATTGGAAGGACTAATCACACACAGAGCATTTAGGTAGTGTCGGATGCAAAGTTTTTGGTAAATGATACCGCTTATACGATTCATGATCAGGTAACTGAGATATATAGGCTTAACTGGGCTTGACTTTTTAATTGATTAACATAAAAATTGCACTGTGCACATTTTCTGTGGGGTTAAGTGGTACTTTGGAATTTTGCTATTTAAGCTGCTGTTATCTACAGGTTATATCTATATAGTGCAATTACATTGATTGCTTTCCATTCAATTCTACATTTCGTTTTTTAGCTGGGATAATGAGCAATTGCAGAGATACTGATGGAAGTTACTGAGCTTAAGGCAACCAAACAAACACATCTATCCATTATTCCTGTGGAAGCAGCCCTACTGTAACTGCCAGGAAGCATTGGAGTCTTTCCTACTAGAAAAATCTTACATCTCCCATTGTCCTCTCTTAGCTCTCAACTCTTTCTAATGAATTGGCATCATCTGGAGACTCATTGGTTGAACAAGGAGGAAGATGTATTAGTTATCTATTGCTGCACAACAAACCATCCCAAAACTTAGTGGTCTAAAACAACAATTATCATACTTGTTCATGATCCTCTGGGCAAGCCCTCTGGGCTAGGCACATCCAGAAGTTCTTTTGCTGGTCTTGCTTCAGGTCACTCTGTGGCCACAGTCATCTGAAGTCTCATCTGAGGCTGGAAGTTCTAAGATGACCTCTCTCCCCTGTCTGACAAGCTAGCTCAGGCTTTTTCACATGGCAGCAGCATTCCAAAAGGCAAGAGCAGATACTGAAAGATCACTTGAGGTCAAAACTCAGAAATTTCATGACATAAAAGCAAATTAAAAGGCCCGCTCAGAATCAAGTTGTGAGGGAATCGACTCTACCACTTGATGGGAACATCTGCAAAGATGTGGTGGCAATTTTAATGTACCACAGAAGGGGAAGGGAAGAAAGAAAAAAAAAGTAAATGACAGAAACATTTACTGACTGTGCACTACATCAAACACCTCTCAATGATAATAGCTAGCATTCTCTGAGGGCTTGCCCTGTGCCGGACACTGGATGCATATATACCCTATATGCGTATCTCTTTACTGTTCCTAACAACAATAATGTCAATAACATTATCATCTCTGTTTCCCAGATGAGACCTCAGACAGCTTAAAATTTCTTTTGAAGTGACATGACTTGTCAATGACAGATAGGACGTTTGAGTTTAGGTTTCTCTTACTCTGGAGAGCAAGTTCTTGATCTTGTGCTCTTACAAATATGAAAGTTTGCAGGAAACCTCGCGGTTCTCCTTGTTTCTCTTGCCTTGAGTGAGAGGTTAATTGACTGGTAGCCAAGAAAATGGCAGCTGTCAGTTGCAAGGAGGACCAGGGAAAACTATTTTACTTATGGATCCTCCAAAAGACCTGAGGTGGTCTCTGTAGTATGGCTGCCAGTATCCTTTGTTAACATCCATTTATACCAGGTTAGTATCATTTCCCTTTTTAGGATTTCTTAGCCTGGTGGACAATGCCCGTCTAAGCTGCAAGAGATCCTGGGGCTGTGGGGGCTGTGGACGGGTGCCACCCACCCTATCGGAGCCAGCTATGCCAAGTGTGCTCTTTTTTTTTTTTTTTTTTTTTTTTTTTTTTTTTTTTTTTAAGTACTGAGCTTATCAGCCCTAAATATAACCAAGACTCCCAGGAAGTCAGCAGATAGCTTACTTGTCAGCCCATCATGTATTTGCAGCCTCCTGACCCCATTCCCATTCCCTTGTGGTATCTTCTCCCTCAAGCACGCTAAACTCTCATTTCCCCCCTTTTTCGAGACCATAGAACTACCCTGATTGCTTCCAGGGCTTCTTCTTCATTCTGAGGGGAAAAGGACATCTTTGTGGTTCTACTGTGATTGACTCCTGAAAACAACTAAGTGACTTTCTGGCTTCTCTGTCACCAAAGTAGAGAAAAATTTACCGCCCTCCCCCCCCCCCAGAAAAAAAAAACACCCAAATTAAATATTCACTGAAGCATTTGCTCTAATATCTTGTGATTTTTGTCACCCTTTGGAACAGTTCTTAACATTTTTTGAGTCAAGGTTATTACAGAGAGTCTGATGAAATCATCTTGCTAAGAAAATCGTGCATTCCCAAATACCAAATTTTGGATACATTTCTAGCCTGAGTTAGAAAGACCTGCTTTAGAAGAATTTGAATCTTTGATTCAGAGAAGTCAGTAGATCAGAGGCATAAAATGCGAGGGATCCATCCAGACCAGTGGTAATTGACCCTGGTTGTTCATTAGATTCTCCTGGGGCGATTTAAAAAAAAAAAATGGGATGTCCAGGCTGCATCCTAGACCAGCTAAATCAGAATCTCTGAGGGTGGGTCAATGGGCATCAGAATTTTTAACTGTTCCCCAAGGGATTTCAAATTGCAGCCAAATTTTTCAGACCAACACCGTTCTGAACACAGCTGGCATATGTACTAGCTGCATGACCTCAGGAATCACTAAATTCCATTGTGAGCCTCAGTTTCCTGTTATGGAATGCTGATGATATTAGTACTGAACTCATAAGGTTATTTTGAGGAAAGAAATGATTTACTATATCTAAAGCTCCTGGAGGAGGATGTGTCACATAGTATGCAAAGCCATTATATTTTTATTAGACAATGCAATGACTTGGGGCACCTGGGTGGCTCAGTCAGTTAAGTGACCAACTTTGACCCAGGTTATGATCTCACGGTTTGTGAGTTCCAGCCCTGCATCGGGGTCTTTGCTGTCAGTGCAGAGCCCTCTTTGGATCCTTGGTCTCCCTCTTTCTCTGCCCTTGCCCCCCTTGCACTCTTTCTCTCTCTGTCTCAAAAAATAAATAAGCTTTGGGGCACCTGGGTGCCTCAGTCGGTTAAGCATCCTACTCTTGATTTTGGCTCAGGTCATGATCTCACGGTTTCGTGAGTTTGAGCCTTGCACTGGGCTCTGGCTGGCAGCAGGGAGACTGATTGGGATTCTCTCCATCTCTCTCTGACCCTTCCCTGCTTGCATTATCTCTGTCTCTCTCAAATAAATTAAAACTTAAAAAAATAAACTTAAAAATAAAAAGAAAATGCAATCACCAACATCCTTCTAAACTTTGTTCATTTACACCACGCATTGTTGTGTTGCAATACCAAGGGTTCATATTTTTTTTTTTGAAGTAGGCTTCACACGTAATATGGGGCTTGAGCCCCCAACCCTGAGATCTAGCGCCACTGAGCCAACTAGATGCCACCCCCCCACCCCCACTGCCTCAAGGGTTCTTACTTGAACTCTGCTTTCATTTTCTTTTTTTAAACAAGGGGAAAAACAAAGGGCAAAAGTGGTTGCTTCTGGTGTTAGTAAGTGTCAATGCCTCGCATTTCATGGGAGTGTTGAATCATCTTCCTTAAATTTAGGGTTTCTGCTTTCCAGTTGTTCAGTGTTTTTGGTCAAAGTTGTCACGTTGAGCTCCAGAGTCAGCTACCACTGGATTTAAATTCTCTTGGTTTTAAATTCTCCAGGTGTATAGCTTTCATGCTCTCTGGGATGTGTTTTATGAGCAGGGCTTATTCAATCTTTTCCCTTCCAAGGGAAGCTCTGAGGTGTGGGATGAGGTTGTCTGTGAGCCTCTGTTGACAAAGGCATCTCATGCAGTAAATGTAGGGCTCTCTGATATAGAGTGGAATTTTCTTTACATAGACTGCACCACCAATTTTTCCACAAAATAAATGTGACTGGCAGCTTTATCTGAGACACTTTGAGGTTCTCTTCTGCCAAGCTTGTAACCATAAACCTCGTGTTCCATTCTAAGTGCACCTACAATAGTCAAAACAGAGATTGTGATGGTATGTTCCCTAAAATATCAATCTTGTCTTGAAATTATAGACAATTGCAGAGAAATAGCATAGGCACAAAATTTACCCAGGTTTTGTTCTGTGGCTACAGATGATTGAAATTAAAGACTTAGAAGAAATCTGGATTTGTAATTATAAAACAAATTACTGTACTACTGAATTCTTTGAAACAGTGCTTCCTTAGGCTGTTATGGCCAATTCTATTGAGAGCCCATTACTGTAGCCATGGAAGTACAAGAAAATGTAGGTGAATAGAAATTTCTATACATACTATTCCTGAAACTTAAGGAAAAAGAATTCTTAGATGAAACCAGAGTTTTCTAAATGTGGTTGCCCATCAGACTTATGAGATTAAAAAACAAAATTCTTATGACCATGTAACATTTTTGTTTTTGAGATATAAATTACATACAATAAAATGTACTATATAGTAAGTGTTGGGTTGGTGAGTTTGGATTGTTCTATACAATCACATTAACACTACTCAAAATAAGATAAGGAATTTTTTGTCATTCCAGAAAGTGACCTTATACCTATTTCCAGTCAGTTCTCTTCTCCCTGGGGACCATCACTTTCTGGCTTCTCTCACAGTAATTTAACTGGTTCCCATACAGTGTATGCTATCTTGGGCCTGGCTTCTTTTGCTCAGCATAATCTTGATGAAATTCACTTTTACTCTTGTGAGTAGTTCATTCATTTTTTTTTTTTTTATTGCTGAATGGTATTCCACTGCATAAGTACCACAATTTCTTTATCTGCTCTCCTATTGATAGACATTTGGATTACTTCCATTGTGGAGTTATTTTTCCTAAGGATTTTAAGAACATTCTTTTACAAGCCTTTTTGTGGACATACTTCATCACTGTTCTTGGGTAATATTTAGCAGTGAAATTGCTGGATCATCGGGTAGATATCTATTGTTTAATTTCATAAGAAGTCACCAAAAAGTGTACCATTTTATACTCCAGCCAGAAATGTATGTGCTTCTTGAGTAGCTTTTTCAAATTAGAGATGTCTGCCCTATCATTCCACTCAGAACACTGTTAATGATGCTCTAAGCATCTGTAGATAGAATTTTGTATACTTGTGATCTATTCAGACAAATATTTAATTAACAAACTCAAAAACGATCTTAATGTTAGGAATAAGCACATTGATTTGTGTGACTGTGTGTTTCTCACATTTCAAGATTCTTTCTCATTTATCAGTTCATGAATCATTTTTAAAATTGAGCTATAATTTACATACCATAAAATTTACCCATTTAAATGTGCTCAGTACAGTAGTTTTCAGTATAATGCCAAAGTTGTGCAACCTTCATGGCTACCTAATTCCAGACCATTTTCATCATTCCAAAGACCCTGTGCCCATGCACAGTCATTTCCCTTTTTTTTTTCCTTCCAGCCCTTGGCAACCATTAATCTATTTTCTGTCTATATGGATTTGCCTATCTTGACATTTCATGTAAATGAAATCATACCATATGTAGCCTTTTATGTCAGGCTGTTTTCACGTTGTACAATGTTTTCAAGTTTCATTCACGTTGTGGAATATATCAGCACTTCATTCATTTAAATGGATCAGTGATATTCCATTGTCCGAATATCCCAATTTTTTTTCATCCATTCATCAACTGATGGACATTTAGGTTGTTTCCACTATTATGAATAATGTTGCTACAAACACTTGCATGCAAGTTTTTGTGTGAGCATATTTTTCCAATCCTCTTGGGTATATATCTACGAGTGGAATTCTTAGGCTATATGGTAGCTCTATCTTAAACCATTTGAGGAACTTCCAGACAGTCTTCTACAGCAGCTGCATCATTTTACCTTCCCACCAGCAGTATGTGAGTGTTCCAATTTCTTTACATTCTTTCCAGCACTTGTTGTTACCTGTCTTTTTGATTAGAGCCATACTAGTGGGTAAAAAGTTATATCTCATTGTGGTTTTGATTTTCATTTCCTCAATGACTAATCATGTTGAGAATAATCTCATATGCTTTTTGGATATATATATCCAAAAATACATATATATGTATATATGTATTCAAATCCTTTATCCTTTTAAAAATTGGATTATTTGTCCTTTTATCCTTGAGTTGTAAGAATATTTTGTAGATTATGAATACAAATTCCTTCTCAGATAGATGATTTGCAAATATTTTCTCCCATTCTGTGGGCTGTCTTTTCACTTTCTTGTAGTGTCATTGGAAGCACAAAAGATTTTAATTTTGATGAAGCTCAATTTATCTTTTGTGACTTGTGCTTTTTGTGTCATCTACACCATTGTATAATCCAAGGTCATGAGACTTATGCTTAAGGTTTCATCCAAAGGTTTTTGCTCTTGGATCCATTTAGTTCTTTGATCCCTTTTCTTTCTTTCTTTTTTTTTAATTTTATTTTTTTAATGTTTATTTGTTTTGAGAGAGAGAGAGACAGACAGACAGAGACAGAGACAGAATCTGAAGCCATCTCTAGGCTCTGAGCTGTCAGCACAGAGCCTGACACAGGGCTCGACCTCACAAACTGTGAGATCATGACCTGAACCAAAGTTGGACACTCATCCACCTGAGCCACCTGGGCACCCCAAGTTCTTTGATCCAATTTTTTTCTGTGATGTGAGGTAGGGATCCAAATTCATTCTTCTGCATGTATACTCACATGCAAAATATTGAGTATTTTCTCAATACTATTTGTTGAAAAGATTACTCTTTACTCATTAAATTGTCTGGCACCCTTGATGAAAATCACTTGACCATAAATATAAGGAATTATTTTTGGAATCTTACCTCTATTCCATTGGTCCATATGTCTGCCTATGCTAATACCACACAGTCTTGATTACTGTAACTTCATGGTATGTTTTGAAATTGGAAAAGTGTGAGTCCTTCAACTTTGTTCTTTTTAAAGATACTTTTGATTATTCTGGGTCCTTTGCATTTCCACAAGAATTTTAGGATGAGTTTGTTAATTTTCGCAAAAATCCAGCTTAAGAATTTGATAGAGATTACTTGGGAGAGTTGTATAACCTATCAGAATCTCAGCTTTTTTTCTTCTGTTAAATGAAGCTCCATTACAGGATATATGCAAATGTTAAATGATGCATGAGATTGCAATATAAACTCTAAGAGCTTTGCACATACAAAAGTATTTCTTTTCTTTAACCTACACTTGAAGGTGCAGTTCAGTAATATCAGAATGCATTGATCTTTTCTTCTTTTGGATCTCAAGACCTGAAGATCTAATCACTTCTTGATCTCCATACCTCGCAAAGTTGGGACTTCTCTTTTTGTTCTCTGTGATGAACAGACTTTAAGGTGGTTCCCATATTCCTGCCCCCCCTTAGTATTCATGCCTTTGTATAATCTCCCTCTGAATGTGGGTGCGAACTATGACTTGTTTCTAATCAGTAGAATGTGGCTAAGTGATGAGATGTTACATTATAGACTATCTTGCTACTAGACTTCCTCTTTTTCTCTTTTGCTGATTTCGAAGAAGTAAGCTTTCTTGTTGTGTGACATGACCTATAGAAAGGGCTGCTTGGCAAGGTGCTGCAAGAGTCCTCTAGAACCTAAGGGGGGCTTCCCACCACAGCTGGAAATTATACGGGCTATTATAATATGGCTTTATGGCTGCAAAGAAACAAATACTGCTAATCACTTGAGTGAATCTGAAAACAGATTCATCAGTAGGCAATGACTCTTACAAGAGCTCCAAAAGCCAAACAGAACAGAAAGGTAGCCTCCACTTAGTTAAAACATTCTGAAATGGCAAGGTTGTGAGTTTCCTGCTGCTCAAATATGAAAAAGGTTTTGGAAAAAAAGTGACAAATCTAGGTTGTCTTCCTGCTGGAAAAACAGTAAGAAGGTAAGAGACTGTCTTGCCCTTCACAGAGGAACCACAAAGCCTCCTCCAAACTCTCCCTGCAGTTGGGCAGCAATTTGTCTGATTCTCAGCCCCTCCACGGAACGTCATGCAGGGCCCTTACCCAGATGCCAGTGAGGCTTGGCTTGCAGGAGTGGCAAGAGGTCTCATCCCCATGTTATCCCCCACAGTGCTAGGGAACATCAGATGCATATCTCCCAGCAGTGTGGACACTGCCAAGCACTTGCTCATGCATTCCCCAAGCTGGGTGCCCCCACACCAAGGAATAGATCACTACACCTGTCTGGGGGAGATGGGGCCTCTCCAGCTGTCTGGCGCGTGACTGCCCCTGGTTCTCACAAACAATGTACCTCAGGGGAGGCCAGCTGTGCTCTAGCTAATGACAAACAGGGTCTGAAGGAGAGAGTGATGAATGAATTTGAGGAGCCATTGTCCCAGCTGCTTTAGTCTCAGTGTTGCTGCTGTGGGCTCTACTGTCTACATCTCCACACAAAGGCACAGTTCCAGGTGGGAGGCTATCTCCATCTCACAGCAGGTGCCATTCAGTGCTTTCCCCACAGTACTTCCTGGATCCTGTCACCTGGCAAGTTAGCACTGAAGCTGGTATGATTAGATGCCAGTTTGCCACCAGGCTGGCAGAGGGCCCCTCAGGGATGTTGATTGTTGTCTATGAGGAAAGGGGGTTGTTATGTGCCAGCCCTGAGCATTCTTGGGGCTTTGTAGCCAGTACAGGGCCTGCCATGACTATGTAATTCAGTAACAGCAAGAACTGGGGCCCACCATGGGCTTAAGGGACAGCCCTGACTCCCCTTTATTTTGTTTCAAAGTCTGTGAATGTGAATGAGTTATTTTCCCGGCAAGAACATCCATAGCTTTCGTTATATCCTTTAACAGTTACTGAGGCTCTTTCCAGGTGCTATGCTAAGCACTTAACTACATTTATGCCATTTAACCCTTATAGTGAACCACAGGTAGGTGTTATTATTACATACATTTTCCAGATGAAGAAATTGAGGGTTGGAGATGGGAGATTATTGTTTAAAGTCACACACTGAAGAAGTAGGAGAGTGAGGATTCAAGGTCAGATTATACCACAAGAGTCTCTGTAACCCAGAAAAGTTGTGACACCTTGTGTGAATGAGCCCATTTGGAAAACAGCATTACTTCCCTTTTCTTGGTACCTCAAGATATTGTTCTCATTCATGAAGTGACTGTATCGGCTTCCATCCGCCAGTGTGATATGTGACATGACCTTTATAAATGACGTACTCTGGAACATATTTCTGTATTTTTAAAATTTTCTTCCCCCCTCCTTCCCTCTCTTTCTTCCTTGGTGTTTAGTATAGTAAAATATATACCTTGATGAAAAATTTTCATGTTCATAGATAAACATGCATGTAACCACTACTCAGATGATGGCATAGAATAGATATCAAGACTTCGGGGGCACCTGGGTGGCTCAGTTAAGTGGCCAACTCTTGATTTCAGTTCAGGTCATGATATGGTTGTGAGGCTGAGCCTTGCATTGGGCTCTTTGCTTGACATGTAGCCTGCTTCAGATTCTCTCTCTCCCTCTTCCTCTGCCCTTCCCTCACTCATGCTGGTTATTTCTCTCTCTCTCTCTCTCTCTCTCTCTCAGAAATCAGCAGACTCTGTAGAGGGCCAGATAGTAAGTAATTTGGGCTTTGGAGGCCATATTGTCTTTGTGGCAACACTCAACTCTGCCATTGCAGTCCAAAAGCAGCTCTGGCCATATGTAAATAAATGGGTGTGGTTATGTTCCAAGAAAATTTTATATACAAAAATCAGATGGTGGGTCAGATCTGGCTCTTGGCCATAGCCTGCTGAATCTTGCTATAGAATATTCCCAGCACCTCTAAATGCTCACCTGCTCCCTTTCATAATCAATAATAACCTTCCCCACCCATCCAGAGGAAACTGCTATTTTGACATCAGTAACAATATATATTTTTTCTGTTCTTGGACTATAGGTAAATGGAATCACACAATACTATTCCTTTTTTTTTTTTTTTTTACTCAACACCATGTATGTGCAAATCACCTGTGCTGCTGCATGTAGCAGTAATTCATTTATATTTATTATCGTTGCTTTGTATTATATTATTGTTTCCATTCAGTGACTGTCCTACAATTATTTATATGTTCTCCTACTGTCGGAAATTTGGATTGTTTTCGGTTTGGGGCTATGATGAATACCCCTAGGGGTGAAAAAATTCTTTAGTTCCTTTTGAGGAATCTATACACATGCAAGCAAAGCCCTGAATAATATCTTGACTGATCACCATGCTAATTAAACTAATAAATTGCCCTAGCACACACTTTGGAAATGTATACCTGAATAGATGCAAGGTTCAAGTCTGCTTACATTATGGACCCTTCCACCTTCCCATACTCTTGTTTGGAAAGGGTAAAGACACATTTTGAGTGGTTGTTTAATGAGGGCCTGCTGAGTACAGGGAAATGCGCTTGGAATCCAGAGGTTTAGCTTTCCCTCCTGGGAGATCTGTGCCTTTGGCTGTGACAGGTAATCTCTTTGAGCTTCTTTCCTCACCTGTGAAATGGGAGGGAGGCAATATGTGAGAATAAAAATGCTTATGAACTGTATTGCCATTCATGTATAAGGTGGTAGCATTATCATACAAATATATATAAATCATGGTGCTGTCCTCCAAAAGTACTCAATGTAGTGAAAATAAGTACCACGAAGCATAGTATATGATCATGTCAAATAATAAACACTGAGGAGATTTGTGCTTGGACCAGCCACAGTGTGATGGGGATGATGGAAAAGGCTAATTCAGCAGGTAGAGCTAACAGGGTTTGTGGACAGACTGAATATGGAGAGTGAGAGAAAAACACAAGGATGATTCATTCTGGGTTTTATTGCCTGAGCCACGAGACCAAGAGCATTGCCACTGAGTGGCATAGACTGGAAGGAGAAGGTTTTGTTCTGAGTTGTACTGTGAGGGTGGACAGGATTTCCCTGAGAGGAGGATATAGGGAATTCTAAATGGAAGTCCATTTCATACAAAAGGGAACTGGGGAGACCTTTGGTGGGTCATTTGGTCAAAGCTGAGGATGTAGAGAAAATGAACAAAACTGCATGATAATTGGTGGCAGATGGGCCATGCTGGTGAACATGATGGTTGTCCTATGTGCACAGGAAGACAACTGGAAGTTTTCAAGCCAGGACTTTAAAGCCTTGGAAGTAAGTCAGTGAGACCCTAAACACTTCTTACTGAATCTCTTCCTCAGGCCAATATGCTCACTGATTTGTTCTTTGAGAGATATGCAAAAGTACTGTTCAAACTATTTAAAAGATAGAAGCAAGTATTTACTTACTCACATATCCTGTGTTGGCCCCATGAGCCACAGCAGGAATTGTTTTGGGGGTCTTATTTGTGACTGCAAGAACGAAGCAGAGAGGTGGACGATTCCATGCTTATATTTACAGAAACACACATTTCCTCCAATTATTCAAGAATCAAAGGTGTCCAAGGAAGGCCAACTACAAGACAAAATTTGAAGCAAAATAAAACATTAACCATGATGCTGAAATATCTGATTGTGGTTCTTATCCAAACCACCCCATTACCAAGTTATCTTGGGCAAGTTACCCACTGAGCTTATCGAGATTAGTGCCCTCATCTGCAAAAGCAGGTAGTTGTCCTTCCTGACCTTCCTTCCAGGGCTATAATAAAAGTATAATAAGATGCTGTAAGTCAAACACTTTATATGCTGCAATGTGCTGATCAGTCTCCTTGTCAGTGCAGTGAATTAGGGCAGTAAACTTATTCTGCTTCCAGTCCCTACTCATTTCCCAAAGATCAAGCCAAGCTGGCTTTCCAGACTCTTCTTAAAAATCAGTGGCTGGGATTCTGCTGGCCACTGCTAGCACAAGGATGGGACAGGCAGAACAAAGAGGGGAGTGACCCCAAGGGCACACTGAGACACTGTGGGAGACACTGGTGCAACAGTGGTTTCCTTTCTACAGACGGAACCAGGCAGGTTAGAATCTGAGGTTCTTGTCTTTAGGGTTCTCATCCAAGACCTGTGTGGTCCCAGGGCACCTGTACCTTACAAGCTCTTTGCCAATCATGGGTAGTTCTCCAAAGTCCTCTGTGAGGTTGGGAGATTTCAGGAAGCTGACTTTGACATCTTGGAAAGTGAGAGAATGGCTCTCTTTTCTCTTTTCTGTTTTCAGAGTGCCCTGTCATACCCTCAGGCAGGCCCACAGCAGCCCTAAATGCCATGAGGACCCACAGCTGCTCTGGACTCCATGGCTCCCAGGTACTCACCTGCCTTATTTCAGAGGAGGCCTGAGACCAGAGCTTGTCCTTTTAACTGTCTTCACCACTGGGCTTCCCTGGCCCTTGAGGAAACACAAGCAAGCAAACACATCTGCCTGTGGCAATGTGTGCATAGTAATTATTATCCTTTATAACAAAGAATCTGATGCCTCATAATTGAAAGGGAATCCACTAAATTATTTAAAAAAACATTTAGTGGTTTATGGGAAGGTGTAGTTGTATAGAGCCTGAAATTTGTTAAGAGTTGAGAGTTTGTTAAGAGTCTGAAATTTGGCCTCTGAGGAAACTGAGTTCAAATCTCAGTTCTGCCATTAATGGAACAGAGGCAACCTTGGGCTAGTCAATTCACTGTCTAAGCTTCATTTTCCTCATCTGTGAGGGGGACACAATAATACCCGCCTTGTAGGATTATTGTATGAATCATATAACACGTGGTAAATGATTCCAATCATGCTTGTTACAGTATGATAGACAGTAAAGAGATAGTATTTTGATAATACTATCAAATACTATCTGGCTAGCCAGAACTCAAGTCCATGTCCCACAAAAATTAGCTGAAATGAGAAAGCATGGGTACATTTAAACTATGGTAGAGAACCAAAGACATCAACTTCAGTTTCTGGTTGCAGCTAACTGACCTGGATTTATTCACATCTTGTATGCATGTCTATGGTTCCTGCCCTCCCATGATGACTCAGGGTTTGGCTGTGTGACTTGCTTTGGCTAATGGAACAAAAGCAAACATGATATAAACTGATACTTCGAGAGTGCTTTGTGGACTCTCTTGTGGCTCTTGGAGACTTGTTGAGCAGCCATGTGAGCAAGTCTGGGCCAGTCCTGCTGGAGGATGAGACATATGAAGAGATGAGCTATCTCAACAGAGACAACTCACAGATGGCCTGGCCAGTGACTTCATATACATGAATGAGCTTATGTGAGACAGGCAGAAGAGCCAGCCAGCTGATCCCAGCCCAAATTGCACCCCACAGCATCATGAGTTAAGTAAATGGCTATGGTCAGCCACAAAGTTTCAGTGGCTTATTACGTAGCTATAGATAATTCATACCCCAACTCCCCAGAGACTGAGAGCTTTAGTAAAACTTCAGAAAGGACTAATTTGGGTCTTTTTCCCTTTGCGTGCAAGAATGCAAGAAGTCCTTGTGTCTACAGACAAGAATTTTGCTGACCTAGCAACATGGATCTCACTAGGATACAGAGAAATGCATTAAAACCTCTGGTAGAAATCTCTAGCATGGCTTAGTAAGCCTCCCAGTCTACATTCATACACATCCCATGAAGCATTATAAAGCCTTGCTCATCAGCCCCAGATTACTGAGCTGAGTATAATCAATAAAGCACTGCTCATAGGAGATCATCATTTTAGACTTAAGTAGAGGTGGCTTGGCTGTTGTACTTAGACTATTTAGAGGCAGTAATGAGTTCAATTTGATTTTTTATTTCCAGCCCAGGAAGTTGGCTTCTGTTCTTTTCCCAGAGATGGAGAAGAGATTTTAAAATTAGTTACATGAGACTGAATTTAGCCTCTCAAAGGTGATATTGAGGAAGCTGAAAAGGCAATGAGAGAGTCTGGAGAACGAGCCAAGATTGAGTCATCTCTGGTCGTACTCAGGAGTTTGGTGGTTAGAAACTAGCCAGGACTCATCACCTGGCAGCCAGAGCTCTCATATGCCCTAGACATTTTCTGAGCATTGTGACCAGCACAATTCCAGTAGGACAGAAGGGAGATCTATGCATGTATTAAGTCCAGTCAACTGTTTCTTACCCAGGCTCAACAAAAGGCTGAGGAACAATGACATCTTATCTTTATGGATTTAATAAACAGTACTAATAACCACCACCACTAATTATTGAACAGGTTCTATGAATCAGGCACTTAATGAGTGTTATCTCTAGCCATTACAGTGTAGTAGGCGTTGTTCTCATTTCCTACCTACAGAGGGGAAACCTGCTGCCCAGGGATGTTAAATTACTCAAGTGTACACAACCAGTCAATATTCAAACCCAGGAAGCTCCTGCCCCTTATGCTATGCCCCACTGCTCTTACAATGAGCCAAGCAGGTCTAGTAATGCCTACAAAGGTCATGAGGTCCAGCTCCTGTCTCCGGGTTAGGCTGAATCAAAAGCATCTTATTGTCATAATGTGCACTGTTGTGTACCTGATGAGCAGAGAAAATTTAGATATTCACAAAGAATATTGCAGACTTTTCCTTTTCTGGAATAAGAGGCTCCTCTACATTGTTAACCCAAACATCTAAGTCCATTTTCTTTGGCTATGCTCTCAATGGGCATGGAAAACCTATTCACACTGCTTTTATGGGAAAACAGAGAAGACAGCAACATAGGCAGTGTAATTAGCAGGCTCATCATTGGTCCTTCTTCTTCAAGGTCTCCATTCATCAATTACTCATTCATTCATTCTTCATTTATTCATTCTTTAAGCATTTATTATCTACCATGCTTACTTTAAAATAAATAAATATTTATTTATTTATTTATTTATTTTGGGGGTGGGGGTGGGGGAAGGGTCATAGACAGAGGGAGAGAGAGGAAGAATCCCAAGCAGGCTCCATGCTGTCAATACAGAGACTGCTGAGGGTCAGGATCCCATGAACCACAAGATTATGACCTGAGCCAAATCAAGAGTTGGACACTTAACTGACTGAGCCACCCAGGTGCCCAGACCATGCTTGCTTTTGATCTTATTTTTATCCTTAACATGATCGCCATCCCGAAGTCTCAACTTGTTTTTATATAAAATAAATATGTCTGTAAAGTAAGTATAATAAAGTTAACTATAGCTGTGCTCAAAAGAAGTTCAACATTCTTGGGAAGAGTATCCTTTCTGTAACCTGGGGAAGTCCCACATGTAACTGAGGGCTAAGCTAGCCATCACTGGAGCAGGTGAGATTTGTGGCTCTTAAGAGGAATGGCCAATAGGTACATGAAAAAGTGCTCAACATCTCCAATCATCAGGGAAATGCAAATCACAACCACAAGAAGATATCACCTCACACCTATTAGAGTGCGAATTATCAAAAACACAAAAAACAACAGTGTTGGTGAGGGTGTGCACTGTTGGTAGGAATGTAAATGGGTACAGCCATTATGGAAAATAGTATGGAGGGTCCTTAACTAAAAGGACATATGATCCAGCAACTCCACTTCTGGGAATTTATCCACAGGAAATGAAATCTGGATCTTGTAGAGATATCTGCACTCTCATGTTCTTTGCAACATTATTCACAATAGCCAAGATTTGGAAACAATCTGTGTCTGCCAATAGGTGAATTGATTTAAAGAAGTGATATGTATCTATAATAGATATAGATATATATTTATATTTTATATGATATAATATATTTTATATTGTGTAATATAGAGAATATAATATTTATATAATGTATTTATAGTATATATTTTCCCTGTATATATTTTATATATGTATACACACACATATAGATATATATAAAATGAAATGTTATTCAGTCTTAGAAAAGAAAGAAATCTTGTCATTTGTGACAACATGGATTAACCTGGAGGACATTATGCTAAGTGAAATAAATGAGACAGAGAAAGACAAATATTGCAAGATGTCAGTTATACATGGACCCTAAAAAAAAAAAAATCAAACACTTAGAAGCAGAGAGTGGTGGCACCAACAGGGTGGAAAGTGAGGAAATGGGAGTTTGGGAGATGCTGGTCAAAAAATGTACAAAATTTCATATATAGAGAATGAATAAGTTTTGGAAACCTAATGGTGACTATGGTTAACAATACTGTATTGTATACCTGAAATTTGTTCAGAGATCTTAATTGTTTTCATCAAAATCAAACAAATAAGTCCCCCCCACCACCAAAAGATGACCAAGTGGGATGATAAACATGTTAATTAGTTTGATTGTGGTATCCTTGCATACACAATACAAAAGAAAAGACACTTTATTTAAAAAAATATGTGTGGGGGATATATAGATAGATAGATAGATAGATAGATACACACACACACACACATATATATATTTGTTGTTATTGTTGTTTGTTTGCCACAGGCAAACCAGAATAGAATCAATGGTGTGAACCAGTTCATCCTGGCTCATGAGAGCTTTTAGTTAAACTATGAAAACTTTTGTGAGCTCTTGGTAGCCTAAATTGGATATGTTGGAAGTACTTTACCCACAAAAATTGGCTAAAAATCAGAACTGCAGCCTTCCCATCCTGCCCCTGCCCTGGAAATCAGATTGTTATTTATCACACACTGATGAGAAGAGTCCAGATAACACCTGCAGTGTAAGCCAGGACAGTGTTTTTGTTTTGTTTTGTTTTTCTTATTTTGTAATGCAACTGCCTGACTTAAGATTTGATTGCCAAGGCATCAGTTTCAAAGAGGCGTCCTCTTCAAAGATGGCTATCTGGAAAAACACAATGCCAGCCACACAACTAGATAAAGCACCAGGCCCCCTCACCTCCCATGATGGAGGCTCCTTTGATTTAGATATATTGTTTGATTTTGATAACTGACCATATAAGCCACTTGACTTTTCTTTTTCTTGTGCTTTAAATTTTTGCTCTTATGTTTTAAACTCACCAATAAAGGGTGAGCCTGCGAAATTCTAGGCCCCCACCGTTCATCCCAATAAAAGCAGATCTGTCCGGAGCGCGTGTCTCTCTCTACCCATGACCTTGCTGTGTAGCACCAGGTACACTATGTAATTTCCAGGTCTTGTAAGTAACAGACCTCTATTTTCTTCAGAGCTTCCTGATAGTTGCTGCTGAAGGTCATCTTGCAATCATGGGCTGGTTTAAGAGCAACACTGACTATTGATAGGCTGAGGCTGGCACAAAGCAACACTCATTAAGAATTTGTCAGTGCTCCGTAGTTCCTTGGGAAATGTGAAGCAGGTTTTGCTCAAGAATGTGTCAAACTCGGAGGGGCATTTTGGCCTCCTCTGTGCTAGGCCATTTTGGGGATCTTTTGATCACAATAAAATGCACGTTGAAGACTCTAAGAGAAAGTCAGAAGTTTGTACATGCACCATCAAATATAAAGCCAAAGAACATATGCATATTATCCGTACTGCCTCCAGCCCATCATTTGTCTGAACTATCCTGAGCCCTAGGGAGTGTTGATCACTCAATGTTTGGGACTGAGAAGAGAGGGGCCTTATACATAGCCTGCACCCAAGTCCATCAGGGGAGGACCAAGCTGAAAATGTCTCTTTTCTGTCTCCCTCCAACACCATCCCTTTCTTCCACCCTAAGGAATAGAAATCACAGGGTCATGGTGAAATACAATTATATCTTACTTTTGCCTTATTTGAGATGAAAGATGAAAAAGGACAAGGGTTCCCTTAGCGATATATGAAAGGATACATATAAAAAAGAATAAGTAGGGTCTTTAAATACGTGTTTTTCAGGGTATTTGCAGTTGTTCCCATTTTCCCTTGGGATGAATGCAATCACAGTGTTATATTGAGCACTCACAATATGCCTTAAGTCACTCTGCACGTATGAGTGGAGTGATTTATGTTAGGCAATAGATAATCAGCCCCAATCTCATCTAAGGGTGCAGCATCTTCGCCTAAGAAAAACTATTTTTCAGGTAAAAAAACCCAAAACCACAACATTGCATGAAGGTGCTGGGGTTAGCAAGATCACTTGGGGATTATCCTCTAGGGTCTTCTATATGGGCCTCCTGTGTCTTCTCAGCTTCTGTTGGTGAGGTTTGCCTCATTCAAGCAACTTCCGTGGTGTTGTAAATGGGGCCACTGTCTGCTGGGTCCACTCATTACATCTCCTTCTTCACCTCTGGATCCATCTCCCTGTCTGCTACAGCCATTAGTTGGCACCCTTTAAGAGGCTTAAGGAATTCTATCAATGAAGTCCTTTTCCCCTTGTAGTAGAATGCTGGTCTTCCCTTGAGGAGCCTTTTCTCCAATCACCACATCAGTGTGTGCAGTTGTTGGTGGCCCAGCCCTGAAGTTTAGAACAGAATTAGGACCTTTGCAACCACTCACTCTCTTATGCTATACTTTTTTTTTTTTTTTTGGAGATGCCTGAGGATTGATGTCACTGTCTCAGACTCAGGGCATCTTCAATTCACCCCAAGCCTGTGTTTTCCGGTATCCCTAATGCTGTGTCCCTTCTCCTCCAAAGCACTAGTCCCTTTGATCAAGACCCAGAAGAAGAAGATGTTGTCAAATGCCATCTTTTGCTTAAGGGTCAGGTACACAGTGACTGGTCTAGAGTTCGCCCCCTTCAGTTGATGACAGTTCTGACCTTAAAAATGCGTTCCTATCATTACACTGAAGTTCCTGTTTCTTCTGCCCACTGGTTCTAGGACGATCCTTTGAAGTCCTGCAGATACAGCTTTATATACTCTTCCCATCAGAGTCCTGCACACATAGGACACAGCCATTCTGCCCCCGGATAGCACAGGCGTGCTTCCCAAGGGAAGATGCATTTTAGGTGATAACCTGTAGTAAGCATATGAAGTCTAAATATTAAAGCCAAGTAGAAGAAATGATGCTGGGAAATTGGAACACATCAGAATTTTCCCTAGCTCCACTCTCTCTTAGGGACCTGTGGGTACGCCAGAGGTATTTCAGAACCTGATAACTCAGAAGCTCATGATATCACCTGATATCTCAGAAACTCATGTAGACACCAGCCCTGCATTCCTGTGTTGTCCAGCTAATTGTGTTGGGCCCTTGTAATCCCTCTTTTCACGTTCCACTTGCCTGAAGTATTTTATAACCTTGATTGGGAGCTAGATTGTTTCTGTAGTATATTGAATTTAAGACAGCTTAGGATCTTTAAATGGGATGAAGCCTTTGTTACCAGGAAGTCTGGGATGGAGGGGAAATACTGGAGGTGCCATCTGCCAGAAGGATTATGAAGACCGTGAAGCTCGAAGCAAGATGATACAGAGCCTCTCCATGGGCAGGGGAGAAGGGGTTTCTGTGATCTATACAAACTTCCATCAACACGATACTGCTTTATGAGCTTAAGCTTAAGCTGGTGCACTGCTTTCTCTGTGATGTCTCTTGACTTCAAGCAAACATTTCCCACGTTATTACAAACTGTCTTGGTCAGGGTTTTGTTTTTTAGGTGTTTTTTTTTTAGGTTGGTTTGCACATTTAAATATATTTAACATTAAGTAGTTTTGATTAATCAATTAAGCAGTTGTGATTTCCAAATACTATGGGGCTCTAAAAACTGTATGATGCAGAGTTTTGGGTCTTTGCAATATTCACATATATGTCCTCTTCTCTTTGGTGGAGTGGGAGGGCTCCTAATGACAGGTTGGAGAATCAAAGAGGGTAGAGTTAAAAAGGTAACTAAAATGGTTATTGCTAAGGGATCAGGGCAGAAAGGTACTAAAAAGAATTCAGAGGAGATAATACTTCCTTTGGACTGAGCAGGATAAGCTTTCTGAATGAGATGGCCCCTGGGGCACTAAAGGGTTTGCTTGAAGTTTTATAGATGGAGAGTAGTTGTCAGGGATTCAGGAGGGAAGAACTTGAGCAAAGGAGGTGTTAATCAAAAGGAAAATGTGGAAGGCAGAACAATGGCCTCACAGATCCTGGTCCTAATAGGTTTCTAACCCTAAGAACCAGTGAAAAGCTTACATCACACAGCAAAAGGGGCTTTGGAGATGTGGTACAAGTTAAGTGTCTTGAGATGGGGAGATTATCCTAGATTGGTAGGTAGACCAAAGGAGAGGATCCTTCCCAGTTGTGGCCAGAAAGAAATGTAATGGCGGAGGATGGGTCAGATAGGCAGTACTGCTGATTTTGAAGATTGGAAGGAGGGGCCATAAGTCAAGGAATGTGAGTAGCTGCTAGAAGCTGGAAAAGGCAAGTAAAATGGATTCTTCTCCAGATCTTCCAGAAGGGGATACAACCTTCATTTTAGCCCATTGAGACCCATGTTGGACTTCTGATCCACAAGACAAACAAGTAATAATTGTATGTTGTTTTTAGTTACTACGTTCATGGTGACTTGTTATGGCAGCAGTAGAGAACTAAGACATTTGGTATTAAAAGAGCGTTAGTGGGTGTCCCTGGCCAGAATTTACAAAGCATGAAGATGAAGAATTGGAACGGAGTTCTGATAAGAAGGATAGAAACAGATTTTGAAAGGCTTTGGTGTGTTGTGTGATATTATTATAGAACAGATTAACAATTTTGAACCATTGATTAACATGGATTCTGAAATATATATGTCTTAGAGCTTCTCAAAAGCTATGTCCCATATTTTGTAGCTCAAACAACTATTGAAGAACAAAAACCCCATGAAATGAAAATCTTAACATACAACAACTAAAATTGGCCAATTATATGTTGCAATCTCCCATACAACAGAATTTTATAGTAAAGAATTTGGAGCCTTCTGGAACCTTATGAAAGATTTAAGACATAGAACCTGTTCAGCATTACCCTCTGTTAATTGTCTATATGAGTGCATCATTGGCTTAATGTTCTGCATTTGAAAATTGTCTCTATCCTTTTTCAACCCACCAGGGAAATCAGTGAAATGGTTAAGGAGATTGACTCAGTGGTGTTAGGTGACTTGCCTCGGGTCACAAAGCCTTTAAATGAGAGCGGGTGCTTGGACTCCAGTTATTCTCCAGGAGTGCTGCCAGATTCCAGGGAAGACACTGGCTGTTCTTTGGGCTATAGAAATGGGAACTCTCAGCCAAATCACTAGGTCTCCTGCTGCCAGCCTACGTGAGACATGGTCAAAGGGACATGAAACTCTCCCTCATAGCTGGTATTCACAGGCAGGCTGCACTAAGGCTCCTTTCCATTACACCAGAACACATTTAAAGGCCTTTCCCACCCAGATGTAAAGGGGCTGCTTTCTGGGATCTCATGAGGAAACAGCAAGCACAACACTCTTTGTAGTGGTATCTTGATAAATGAAGAAATTCTGCAATATGGTTTCTACCATATGGCATGTTGCCTAGATGTGTCCCATTCCCAAACCATACTTCTTCTTTCCCCTTTATAACATAATAGGTTTCTTTGGCTCACAGTATCTGGGGGTCGGTGGGAGGCTGGGGAGGCAAAAGATGGAGTGCTGTCTCTGTTCAAGGGTGTGGGCCAGAGTTTTGTTGAATGGATTCAGGTTATGATTCTATACACCTCTTTGTCCCTTTCTTCCCATCAGGAAGAAGACTGTGAAGTGAGAGAAAAATAGAGGTCTTTGTTACATCTGAAACTGAGATTAACACAATGAAGGGTCATGCATTTGAAGGGAAAATTCTGTTTGTAGGAAAATTCAGATTTGCTTAGACCTTACTTTAAAATGACTCCATTGTTATATGAAACATAGCAAGGATACTGTTAATAGCAAGGAGCTGGGAACTATTGGTTGTGAGGTTGAGGTCTCAAAGATATCTAAGCAGAAAAATTGCTTCCTATTGTCTTGGTGATACAGGTGTGTTGACTATTATTTATTTCTGTTTAGACTCTGTACGTGTCTCCATTAGCTCTTGATACATAGCAAACTACCTTTAAACTTAGTGGCCTAAAAATAACAATTTTATTTACGTCATGATTCCTTGGTTTGTCTGGATGTTTTCATCAATATTTGCTGGGATCTTTTATGTATTTGTGGATGGCTGGAAGCTGGATTGTGTAGGATGGCCTCACTATGTGCCTGGAGCCAGTTTGTTGGTCTTGGGGGAGCTCAGATGGAGCACTTCATCTCTATTCCATGTCTCTTATCCCAGACTTCTTTACACAGAGGCTCAATTCTAAAGGCAGCCAGAGATCAAGGCTCCGTGAGCCAGCACAGTACAAGTCTCTGTTGCATCATGCGTACCGATGTCCATTGGTTAAACCAGGTCACATAGCCAAGTCCAGATTCAAGAGGAAGAGAAAGAGACCCCACCTCTTGGTGGGAGGAACTTTAAAGCCACATTGCAGAGAAACATCGAAATAGGAGTAGAGAGAATTGGTGACCATTTTTTCAATCCACCACAGCATACAGTATTGCCATAAGATCAGGCATCTCATTTCACAAGAAAGGTCAATACTTCTTTCCTCTTATTAAATTTATTTCCCATATCTGAGATCTCAACCTAAAGGTGGTGAATTTAATACTATATACAAGAACCATGAAAACAGTCAAACTCTTTGCCCTGGAAATTCTCTTCTTAAAATCTTTTCTAAGTAAATAATTCTAAATATGGAAAAAATTGTATGCATGGTGATATTCCTCAAGCTTATTTATAGAAATGCAAAGTGTAAATAATTTAAATAACCAGCAAAAGAGGAGTGGTTAATAATATATCCACTTGAAGGAATATTATAAAAAGTAAAATTGTGCTTATGTGTATAATAATAGCAAGAATTCTATTATAATGATAATTTTAAAATGGAATACTTAATAGTGGTAGAAAACAAAAAAACAGAAAGATATAAAAAAGCCTAATGCATGTATTGTTGTTTTAGGGATAACGGGATTATCAGTGATTGTTTTTTACTTCTGCTATTTTCTTTTCCTTTTTTCCCCCCAATAATCATGCTTGCTTTTATAACAGGAAATAACATTTTTATTAAAAACATTTTATGAACAGGAAGAATAAAACTGTCTGTGGAATTATTCTTTATTCTTTTACTTTGGAAAAAATAGCTACCATTGTTATATATCTTTTCTGGGGTGGTTATCTATCGACTGAGTGGTTTTGTTATATTCTTGATGGTTGGTTAGGATATGATTTCTTCCCTTCTGGGTCACTTCATGTGACCAAGAACTCAAACAAGATGCTTCTTCTTCAGTTAACTTTGTTGTTTTTCCCTGTGTGAATTGCCCGTTTATTCCAGAATATACCGAGTATTCAAGGTATCAGGGGAGTCTGGAAAATGCTACCGAAGGATGCAGTAAGGAATCTCTGTTCAATGAATCTGACTTTGAGAAACATCCACAAAGCCTTTCCTACAGACAAGGCTCAGCCCTTACTTAGGGCTGTATAAGAATTGTTTCCAGAGGTTAGAACCTAGCCACGAGGCCTGTGTGTTGACTCCTGGCTCTGTGGCAAGGCAGACAGACAGTGAGTATCATAGTAGAGGGAGATATGAATTTTATTTAAAGGTTGGAGGAAATAGAAAACCCTTCCAGAAAGTAAAGTACAGAACTAACCCCAAGATCATCCCAACACAACTACCTGGCCAGGGATGTGAGAAACTGGGAGAGGCTGAGGCCACAATGGAGAAGCCCTCAAATGGCAGTTGGGGAGTCTGGACTTTATAAGTGGGTGTTGGAGAATGATTTTTGAAGCAGAAGTGAACAAAGTTACATCTGTCCTCTGGAAGTTTACTAGAGTAGAGATTGCAGACTGGTGGCCCACACATGGCATGGGACCACCCAGGGGGAAGGGTTGGTTTGGTTCTAAGACATTTTGTTTTTAAAACCGTTTTTCATGTCAGTTAACATTCTAAAACTAACTCAGACTTCAAATATTCTTTAAGAGAAAAAAAGAAGAAGAGATTCATGAGTACTAAGCCACATTTCTCTAGTTTCCTACAACCTTCCCTCCCTCCTTTTGTCACTTGCCTCACCGTCATAGGCCTTGTGGCTGAGGACATCAGCTAGGGGAACTGCGAATGAGGTATGGCTGTGCTGTCCAGTATGGTAGCCACAGGTGCAGGCAACTATTTCAATTGGAATTAAATTAAGAAAACTCAATTTACAGTCACAGGAGCCACATTTCTGGTTCTCACTTATC
Organism: Leopardus geoffroyi; assembly: GCF_018350155.1. Classification (NCBI taxonomy): domain Eukaryota; kingdom Metazoa; phylum Chordata; class Mammalia; order Carnivora; family Felidae; genus Leopardus; species Leopardus geoffroyi. The sequence goes on along the minus strand of NC_059336.1, from coordinate 41,624,488 downwards.
ATATGTGACTTGGCTTCCATGTTGGATGGTGCAGATAAAGAACATTTTCAACATTCCAAGAAGTTCTGGACAGCACTGGTACTGGGGCACATTAGGAGGCCACTGTGGCAGTCACAAAGCCCCTAAAATAAGCAGTTGTAGTAGAACTGGAGTGTGACATCTTTCCTCTTCAGGGCACGATTTTGGTTGGCTTCTCACTGATGCAATTAGATTGAAGTCTGTTGTTGAACTCTCATTTTGTTGAGAGTTTGAAAGTACATTCTTTGCCTGTGGGACAGTGTTTGACAAGCATTTCAGGAGTGTGTACCTGTGTGTTTAACAATACAGATAATTTTCACCCTAAGTTGATTTCTTTGAAATGCTTACTCTTTGGTATCTGAGAAACCTGAAGAGCTAAGTGCTATAAAAGCTCACGAAAGCACCAAATGGGAAGCATTTTGAGTGCCTCAGAGGAGAGAAACTCCAGATACTGGAAGCACTATTATTCGCAAAAACAGTGCCAAGACACTCCCATTTGTGACCTCTGTCTATTACGATTGTAGGCAGAGGGAACTTACTGGTAGCGACAAGAGTGGTTTTGCTCCACTTATCATCCTGGATCCTGACTCCACACAGTACGCTCTTGTGAAAATCAGGGACTTGAGAACACAGGATTCATGCCCGTGTGCATGTGGGTCCACTATCATTGTAGATATATCAGTACTGGCAGAAATACAAAGGGCTTCTCAGCTGGATCCTGCTCAGTTCCTCAGTTTCTCTTATGCCTGGGCACAGCCTGGTGAGTGAGAAATGGTGCTCTTTATGTTAGCCACTGTAAATAAACATCAGGAGTTGTGTGCTGTTAGATAGACAGAAGACATGCCTTTGAGAAACACTGAATTCTAAGACAGGAGAGCTAGCAGTTACTTATGGTACTTCTAAAGGGGATTCAAAGTCCTTACACCATCCATTTGAGTCTTGGCAAGGCCAGTGGTATCCTCATATGAACCTAAGTAAAAATATGTGAAGAGTCACTCACCTTTCTAAATCTTCTTTGTTGGAGAATAATGAACTCTCTTCTTTGGCCCAATGAACCTTCTCTCAGTAGATAAGAAAATGATTATCGTTGCACAAATAATAACCATCACAAAAGCTTGAAAATCTTCACTTTTTTTGAAGAAGATAACTTTATTGTCCCAATTAGTTTGCACATCTGGTCCTCTCTTCATTAAAAGCAATTCCTTAGAGACATTGTCTTATAGATTATTGATTCTCCCTCACTCCAAAGTCCATTAGACATGACACTTAACTACTTAATTTAAAATACTTAATAATAAATGCTTTACTGAAGTATAATATGATTACAGAAAAGAGCACGAGTGATAAATGTTCGGCTTAATTAATCATTACAAAGTGATGACACTTGAATATCTGACACCCAGGTCAAGACATAGAACATTATCAGCACTGCAGAGGCCCCCTCATACCCTATCCCAATACTTTCTCTTCCTGTTTTCTCCCTGAAGGTAGCTATTATCCAGAATTATAACATCACAATTAGTTTTTTCTGTTTTATTACATATATACTTGTTTGTGGTTGGCTTTTTCAGTATGCATTGTGTTTGAGAGTCATGTATATTGCCATGTAGATCACTTTAATTAATTAATTAATTAATTAATTAATATATGGTATTTTACTGCATGAATATATCATTATTACTTGTCCATTTCACTGTTTACGGACATTTGTGTTGTTACCAGGCTGATGCTGTTAATGCTGCTGTGAGTATTCTTGTTCATGTTTTTTTTTTTTTTTTTTTTAACGTTTTTATTTATTTTTGAGACAGAGAGAGACAGAGCATGAACGGGGGAGGGTCAGAGAGAGAGGGAGACACAGAATCGGAAGCAGGCTCCAGGCTCTGGGCCATCAGCCCAGAGCCCGACGCGGGGCTCGAACTCACGGACCGCGAGATCGTGACCTGAGCCAAAGTCGGACGCTTAACCGACTGCGCCACCCAGGCGCCCCCTTGTTCATGTTTTTTAGTGCACACGGACTTGCTGGGTCACAGGGTAATTATATGCTCCACCTTAATGGATACTTTTAATAATCTTCCAAATGAGTGTGGCAGTTTACACTCTCACCGATTTTGGTTGTTCTATACCCTTCCCAGCACTTGGTATTATCAGTCTTAAAATCTTAACCATTCTGGAGTGTGTGTAATAGTATCTTTTTGTGGTTTTGGTTTGCAATCTCTTGCCGATTAGTGTTATTAATATGTGTTTACTTTCTCAGGTATTTACTAATTGCTTGCATATCCTCCTTAATTAAGTGAATTCTCAAATGTTTTGCCCATTTTCCTGTTGGGTTTTCGGTCTTTTACATGATTCATAGGAGCTCTTTGCATACTTTGAATATAAGCTCCTGACCAGTTGCATGTGTGCAAAATATCTTCCCCCACTCTGTGACTCTTCATTTTCTTAATGATATGTTTTGAAAAGCCAAAATTTAGCAAATCTGACCATTTTTTCCTTATTATTAGTCCTTTTTGTACAGCCTTAAAGCAATCTTGCCCAACTCTAAGTTTGTGAAGATATTCTTTTTTGTGTGTTTTTGAGGAGCTTTATTTACTTTTCTCATTTAGATCTACAATCCATGTGCAATTTGATTAATTGATTTTTACACATGATATTTCACTGTTTCCATATGGACATACATATTTCTTCTGAAAGCCTTATTTTCTTCCATGAGGACATTTGGTTGATCCAGTCTTATTTAATGAAAAGTACTTTGGTTTTTACTGCTTTGTCTTGCAAATTTGGTCATCAGTCAAGTGTCAGTCTATGCATGGGTCTGTTTCCCACCTCTATTTAACCCCGTTGCTCAGTCTATCAGGTTTACTTATTATTTTTATTCTTTAAGTTTATTTATTTATTTTGAGAGAGATAGAGAAAGAGCGAGAGAGAGACAGAGAGCAGGGGAGGCACAGAGAGAGAGAGGAAGAGAGAGAATCCCAAGCAGGCTCTGAACTGACAGCACAGAGCCTGATGCTGGTGCTCGAACTCACAAACCACAAAGTCATGACTGAAATCAAGAGTCAGAGTCTTAACCAACTGAGCCACTCAGGTGTCCTTGTTTATTTATTTATTGTAGGCTCATAATAATTTTTGGTAGCTAGGAGAGTAAATCATCCAGCGTTATTCCTTTTGTTCAAGATTGGTTTGGCTTTTGGTCCTTTACATTTACTTATAATTTTAAAATCAGCTTATAAATTTTGATACACCTGTAGATAGTTGGGATATTGTTTGGTATTACATTAAATCTATAGCTTAACTTAGTGAGAATTTACATCTTTACATTATTGTCTTACAAACCTATTTATTTGCGTATAATTTGTCTCAGTAAAATTTCATGTTTTGTCTCTAATGTCTTTTATTATTTTCTGAGAGTATCCATCCCCAAAAGAAAGCATTCATCATTTCACCTTCAAGGACAATGTTGGATGGCTTTTTATACGGTTTTGTTTTGTTATTAAATATCCTTTATTAGGGGCCCTTGGCTGTCTCAGTCAGTAAATCATGTGACTCTTGACATCAGGGTTGTGAGTTTGAGCCCCAGATTGGGTTTAGAGATTTCCTGAAAAGAAAATATTTAAAAATAAATAAATAAATAAATACATATCCTTTTCAGATTAATCCATGAACATTTTGACGTTGTGCCATGTTTGTTTTTGTTATGCCCAGAATTCGTGATCCCCAAAGACCACTAGGGAGCCGAGTCTGATGCAAAAGCAAAAGAGCCTTTATTCGAGCTAGCTCGAGCTCAATCCCCTACCTGCACCAATGCAGTGGTGAGATACCGGGGAGAGAGAGTGAGTTTCAAAAGCACAAAGGTTTTATAGGGGTCTAGGGGCAGTTGGTGAGGTAATGGCTGTGGCCTCAGCTGATTGGCTGGGGAAGGGTCGTGGCCTCGGCCGATTGGCTGAGGAAGGGTCGGAGTCCTGTTATGCAGGTCGCTGGGCGTGTTTTGATCAGGAAGTTTGAAGGGGTGAGCTGGAGGTTACTCAAGGGGAGGAGGCTGGTCTGAGGTTTCTGCGATTTTCCCAGAAAAGGGGTCATGTCGGGGACATAGTCTCTCAAGGTGGAGGACACAGAACAAGATGGAGTCGGCCGGCGTAGGCCTGCCCTTTCAGTTTTAATCTTAGGTGTTTTTAAAGGACCTAAAATAAGCTATTAAAGTTTTAGGTATGGCAAGGTTAAGAGCACAGTCTGTTGCATTTAGCCTCTGAGCTTCAGCTCATCTCTTGCTCCACCACTGAACTGGAAGGAGAGAGGAAAAAGACCACAGTAGAGCCATGGAATGTCTGAAGACTGTCCTGAGAAGAGTCAGCGGATATCCACTGGGAAACCCAAAATTATTTCGAAAATAAATGAGGACTGTCTAGTATTCTCATATGAAGTGTTAGAGAAAGACCAAAGAGATTTCTTACGGCAGGCATATGTGTATAACAATAGCCTGGCACATTTGCACTTTTAACATCACACCTTTTATTTCATTGTGTCTTTATAACTACCCTAGTTTCAATATAGTGCAACTTTACAGAAAAAAGGAAGATCAATCGTCCGTTGTCACAGAACTGGAAAAGTCTAAGCTGGAACTAGAAATGAGGTCCCCTGGATTCTTGGTCTGAGCTCCTGTGATTGGAACCTAGGAGCATATGAAAAATACAAAATATAAAAGCCATACTAGGTCCCCCAAAAGGAGACTCATATTAGAATATGCAATATGTGGGGTGCCTGGCTGGCTTAGTCCATTCAGTGTCTGACTCTTGATTTCGACTCGGGTCATGATCTCCCAGTTTGTGTGTTTGAGCCCCGTGTAGGGCTCTGTGCTGACAGTGTGGAGCCTGCTTGGTATTCTCTCTTTCCCTCTCTCTTTGGCCCTCCCCTGCTTGTGCTCTTTTTCTCTCTCAAAATAAATAAATAAACTTCAAAATAAAATAAAAAAGAAGAATATGCAACATGCAAAAAATATAATTTTACAAAAAATAGTTCCTTATAAAAACATGGTTCATCCTCAAAACAAACTGTTGTGGGAGAATACAGGCAGGAAGCTTCTACTTCCCTCTCCCCTGAGAAGGAAGTGAGTTCATTTTGTTCTTTCCTCTCTTCTTTCTCATCTACTTCTCCCTGTATGACTTGTTTTGGCCAATGAAATGTGAGCAAAAGCGACACATACTGCTTTCAGACGAAAGCATTTTGTTGCCAGTATTTGGCTCTCTAGCCCACTTCCCCTTGTGATGGAGATTATGGCACCCTGGGTCAATGTGGAGGTGCCAGAAGATGGAAACCAACCTTGAATTCTGAAAATCCCTGGAGAGTCACCCATACCCACAGCAGGTTTTCTGTGAGTGAGAAAGAAACATTTGTTTCTTAAGCCACAAAGACTTGTGGGTTGTTTGCTATTGCAGCATAGCCTATTTTATCCTGACTGATACATCAGAGCAAATAAGATATGCTCCCTGCAGGCGTAGCCAAGGCTCAGCTCTCTCATTTCTATTTTCTTCTGCTAGGACCTTGGGTAAGTCAGGATGTCCCTGCTCTGAAGGTACAGCTATCCTCAATTCAGTTGGTGAACAAGAGAGAAAGAGGTATGGAGACCGTTTTAGCCTTATGTCCAGCCATGGTCTCCAATATTACCATAGCATTAATCCTCACCTAGGTTCTTTTATCTATTTTTAAAATGGCTTGGACATTTGCGACTCAAACTGTGATCCATGGAAAAGCAGCATGGGAACACCACCTGGGAACTTGTTGGAAATGCAGAGTCTCAGGTCTCACCCTACACCTGCTATATTATGATCTGTATTTTCAAAGCAGCCCCAAGTGATTGACATGGAAATTCCAGCTTGAGAAGCAATGTCTTAATTTTGGCAGTAAGGTAAGAAGAGTGTTTTGGTTTCCTTCCACTTCCAGAGCCCCCATAGTGGATGGATGTCTGACCCCCTTGCCCTGACCTCCTAACCTACCATTCCCTCTTTAGAACACTGTGCAGATTCCTACTGCAGCTCCTATTAATATAAAGGGAACCTTTAGGTTTCTGATCTTTGGCTATTTGGTCCTCCTTTGCATCATGTCATAAGCCAGAAGTGAGCCCAAATATAAGGAATGAGTCTCCAAAGTTCTCTTTCCTCTAGGTGTGCTCATTTGTCTCGTACATGGGGAAGGCAACCTGGAGGGTTTTTCCTATTCTGTGCCTCCTGTCTTGCTCTTGACCTTGCTCAGGCCTCATGTAAACAGATGAACTTGGCAAGTGCCAGGGCTGCTGCTACTCCCTCCGAATCTGCCTTCCCATTTCCTCCCTGGCCGCAGTCCATGCTTCTGCCCTTCCTCTGCCATTCCTGCATAAAGGTGCCAGGGACAAGGCAAAACTGCCTCCATGGCTGTGCTCTCAAATGACAAGAAGCCAAAAGCTGAGTCAGGAACTGTGCTAAGCTTAAATCAGGGCTAATGCCACTTGGAGCCCAGGCTGTGTCTGCTGGGTCTAGGTTATCGGATGACAAGGCACAGTCTTGTCTTTGCTGCTCCAGTCCCCTGCCCTGGACTGGCCTTGCTCTTGGCATCTCCTTCCTCACTTTCTACATGCTGCTGGCAAGCCGATGCTGGGGGGTTGCCAATGGGAGGCCACTGTCTGCTGCTCCAAGCTGCTTCCTCCCTGCTGCTTGTGAAAGCAGTTCTTCATGGGAAACACGGCCTGATGCCTTCCACAAAGAATGACTTTCATCAAGGCTGTGGCATGGGGCTTCACAGCGGGAGCTGCTGGACGGAGGGCTAGGAGGGAGGGGCGGAGATCCGGCTACAGTGGCAGATGGAAGCTGGCCCAAGGCGGATGTCGAGTGCCTTCTTCAATATGCCTTTCCCTTTTAATCTTCTCTTGAGCAGAGCTGATCAATTAGAGCTGTAATTATTTTAATCTTCTTCGCTGTCCCTGTCTGACTGTCTGCCACTGCCCGTCGACCCTTTCTGCTAACAATGGACTCAGGTGGCAGCTTCGCAGAGGCCACTTCAGGCTGCCCATCTTTCATAACAGGCCAAACAATGATGCAAGATTGCACAGCCAGGGACCATCACCTTCCCTCCTGTGCAACCTCTGACAAAGCTTTCACCTCTCCCTTTCCTTTGCCAAGTTAGCTCCATGGGTGGGTGAAAGAAACAAGATTTTCAAAATGATAGCTATATAGTATTTATGTCGTGCATTTCAGCATCATGGGAGTTGTAAGAGGAACACCATTTTGGAATCAGAAAGATGTGGGTCTCTACCTGTATGTGGATCTTTTCATCTCTGTGTCTCTGAGTCCTCATCTGTTAAATGGGTATCATGATAACTTCTCTGAGCATTGTAAGGACTGGATGAAGTTATGAGTCTGTGGCTCAGAGCACAACACTGGGACCCGATAACAGCTGGATAAGGGTGAGCTATTTTTTATATCATTAGTTATGTCTCTGTGGCTATAGGAAACAAGTGTCTGGAGAAATGAATTAAATAGGCAACCCTGGATTTGTGACGTGTCATTATGGATAAACAGAGCCCCTCCTTGTCCCATCGTGGGTGGTAGAATGAGGAAAATAATGCAAACTAGACAGGTTTGGAATATTTGAATAAAATACTTTTTTTTACCCATGAGCCCTTATGAAGTGAAAGAGGCAGATAGTCTATGGCTCACAAGAGAAAGACTTTCATGTTCTGGTGGGTCCTGTGCCAGACAAGCATCAGTTCATTCAGATCTTGGAGTTTGGTGAGTATGGATGGGGGTGAGTTGGGGGGCAGGGAGATTCTAGGCTCTTCT